>NC_084740.1:6669752-6699752 GCF_033978785.1 Entelurus aequoreus
AGATCGGAACAGCATCCTTTCCTGCACTTAAGGTGATCTAAAGCAGTGGTCCCCAACCAGCGGTCCGGGGACCGGTCGATCTACGTTCCCATCCTCACCTATGGTCATGAGCTTTGGGTTATGACCGAAAGGACAAGATCACGGGTACAAGCGGCCGAAATGAGTTTCCTCCGCCGGGTGGCTGGGCTCTCCCTTAGAGATAGGGTGAGAAGCTCTGTCATCCGGGAGGAGCTCAAAGAAAAGCTGCTGCCCCTCCACATGGAGAGGAGCCAGATGAGGTGGTTCGGGCATCTGGTCAGGACGCCACCCGAACGCCTCCCTAGGGAGGTGTTTCTGGCATGTCCGGGGAAGACTCAGGACACGTTGGGAAGACTATGTCTCCCGGCTGGCCTGGGAACGCCTCGGGATCCCCCGGGAGGAGCTGGACGAAGTGGCTGGGGAGAGGGAAGTCTGGGCTTCTCTGCTTAGGCTGCTGCCCCCGCGACCCGACCTCGGATAAGCGTAAGAAGATGGATGGATGGATGGTATATAGCAGGGGACACCAACCTTTTTGAAACCAAGAGCTACTTCTTGGGTACTGATTAATGCGAAGGGCTACCAGTTTGATACACACTTAAATAAATTACCAGAAATAGCCAATTTGCTCAATTTACCTTTAACTCTATGTTATTATTAATAATTAATGATATTTACACTTAATTGAACGGTTTAAAAGAGAAGAAAACACAAAAAAATGACAATTACATTTTGAAACATAGTTTATCTTCAATTTCGACTCTTTAAAATTCAAAATTCAACCGAAAAAAAGAAGAGAAAAACTAGCTAATTCGAATCTTTTTGAAAAAATTTAAAAAATAATTTATGGAACTTCATGAGTAATTTTTCCTGATTAAGATTAATTTTAGAATTTTGATGACATGTTTTAAATAGGTTAAAATCCAATCTGCACTTTGTTAGAATATATAACAAATTGGACCAAGCTATATTTCTAACAAAGACAAATCATTATTTCTTCTAGATTTTCCAGAACAAAATTTTTTTTAAAGAAATTCAAAAGACTTTGAAATAAGATTTAAATTTGATTCTACAGATTTTCTAGATTTGCCAGAATAATTTTTTTTGAATTTTAATCATAATAAGCTTGAAGAAATATTTCACGAATATTCTTCGTCGAAAAAACAGAAGCTAAAATGAAGAATTAAATTAAAATGTATTTATTATTCTTTACAATAAAAAATAAATTTACTTGAACATTGATTTAAATTGTCAGGAAAGAAGAGGAAGGAATCTAAAAGGTAAAAAGGTATATGTGTTTAAAAATCCTAAAATCATTTTTAAGGTTGTATTTTTTTCTCTAAAATTGTCTTTCTGAAAGTTATAAGAAGCAAAGTAAAAAAATAATGAATTTATTTAAACAAGTGAAGACCAAGTCTTTAAAATATTTTCTTGGATTTTCAAATTCTATTTGAGTTTTGTCTCTCTTAGAATTAAAAATGTCGAGCAAAGCGAGACCAGCTTGCTAGTAAATAAATAACATTTAAAAATAGAGGCAGCTCACTGGTAAGTGCTGCTATTTGAGCTATTTTTAGAACAGGCCAGCGGGCTACTCATCTGGTCCTTACGGGCTACCTGGTGCCCGCGGGCACCGCGTTGGTGACCCCTGCTATATAGTATATGCCATCATCTCTTCACAAACAAACCCACCCAGGGCTCCCACTACTTCAGCGTTATGGTGAGATGATTTTTCATGCTCATTTTTTTGCTGTTTTTATCTGCCACGTGTGGAAAGCCGGTCGGTGAAAATAATGCATTCATTAATAAGAAAATTGAAGTCATTAGAAAAGAGATTAAAGACAATGCATCTCAGCCACAACTGGGTTCTATTAACACAAATACGACTGTATATACGACGGACACTGCCCTCCAAAATAGTTTCTCTCTCTTTGATGAAATAACATTGGAGGAATTGTTAAAATGTGTAAGTGGGACAAAACAAACAACATGTTTATTCGACCCAATTCCTGGGAAACTTATCAAGGAGCTTTTTGTATTATTAGGTCCATCAGTGTTAAATATTATAAACTTATCACTTTCCTCTGGTACTGTTCCCCTAGCATTCAAAAAAGCGGTTATTCATCCTCTACTCAAAAGACCTAACCTCGATCCTGACCTCATGGTAAACTACCGGCCGGTGTCCCACCTTCCGTTTATCTCGAAAATCCTCGAAAAAATTGTAGCACAGCAGCTAAATGAACACTTAGTGACTAACAATCTCTGTGAACCTTTTCAATCCGGTTTCAGGGCAAATCACTCTACGGAGACAGCCCTCGCAAAAATGACTAATGATCTATTGCTGACGATGGATTCTGATGCTTCATCTATGTTGCTGCTTCTTGATCTTAGCGCCGCTTTCGATACTGTTGATCATAATATTTTATTAGAGCGTATCAAAACACGTATTGGTATGTCAGACTTAGCCTTGTCTTGGTTTAACTCTTATCTTACTGACAGGATGCAGTGTGTCTCCCATAACAATGTGACCTCGGACTATGTTAAGGTAACGTGCGGAGTTCCCCAGGGTTCGGTTCTTGGCCCCGCACTCTTTAGTATTTACATGCTGCCGCTGGGTGACATCATACGCAAATACGGTGTTAGCTTTCACTGTTATGCTGATGACACTCAACTCTACATGCCCCTAAAGCTGACCAACACGCCGGACTGTAGTCAGCTGGAGGCGTGTCTTAATGAAATTAAACAATGGATGTCCGCTAACTTTTTGCAACTCAACGCTAAGAAAACGGAAATGCTGATTATCGGTCCTGCTCAACACCGACGTCTATTGAATAATACCACCTTAACATTTGACAACCAAACAATTAAACAAGGTGACTCGGTAAAGAATCTGGGTATTATCTTCGACCCAACTCTCTCGTTTGAGTCGCACATTAAGAGTGTTACTAAAAAGGCCTTCTTTCATCTCCGTAATATCGCTAAAATTCGTTCCATTTTGTCCACAAGCGATGCTGAGATCATTATCCATGCGTTCGTTACATCTCGTCTCGATTACTGTAACGTTTTGTTTTCGGGCCTCCCTATGTCTAGCATTAAAAGATTACAGTTGGTACAAAATGCGGCTGCTAGACTTTTGACAAAAACAAGAAAGTTTGATCATATTACGCCTATACTGGCTCACTTGCACTGGCTTCCTGTGCACTTAAGATGCGACTTTAAAGGCCTACTGAAATGAATTTTTTTTATTTAAACGGGGATAGCAGATCTATTCTATGTGTCATACTTGATAATTTCGCGATATTGCCATATTTTTGCTGAAAGGATTTAGTATAGAACAACGACGATAAAGATTGCAACTTTTGGTATCTGATAAAAAAAAAGGCTTGCCCCTACCGGAAGTAGCGTGACGTTGTCAGTTGAACATATACGCAAAGTTCCCTATTGTTTACAATAATGGCCGCATGAAGTGAGAGAGATTCGGACCGAGTAAGCCACAATTTCCCCATTAATTTGAGCAAGGATGAAAGATTTGTGGATGAGTAAAGTGCAAGTGAAGGACTAGTGGGGAGTTGAAGCTATTCAGATAGGGAAGATGCTGTGAGAGCCGGGGGTGACCTGATATTCAGCTGGGAATGACTACAACAGTAAATAAACACAAGACATATATATACTCTATTAGCCACAACACAACCAGGCTTATATTTAATATGCCACAAATTAATCCTGCATAAAAACACCTGCGTGTTTGTTATGCTAGCTCCTAGCTCCTCTGCTAGCTCCTAGCTCCATAGAACACGCCAATACAATTCAAACACCTGATCAACACACACAATCACTCAGCCCAAAAGACTGTTCACCTAACCCAAGGTTCATAAAGCTTATATATTTTAAAAAAGTTACGTACATACGCAAAAAAAAGTTGCGCACATACGGTCAAGCGATCAAATGTTTAGAAGCCAAAGCTGCATACTCACAGTAGCACGTCTGCGTCTTTGTCATCCAAATCAAAGTAATCCTGGTAAGAGTCTGTGTTGTCCCAGTTCTCTACAGGCGTCTGTGTATCGAAGTCAAAAGTCCTCCTGGTTAGAGTCTCTGTTATCCGAGTTCTTCCATCTTGACTGCATCTTTCGGGAATGTAAACAAAGAAGCGCCGGCTGTGTACTGTTGTTGCTGACTACGTTCGAAAAATACGTCCATTTCGCACCGACAACTTTCTTCTTTGCTTGCTCAGCTTCCTTCTCCATAATGCAATGAACATGATTGCAACAGATTCACGAACACAGATGTCCAGAATACTGTGGAATTATGAAATGAAAACAGAGCTTTTTCGTATTGGCTTCAATGTGGAAGGCATACCCGTGTTCCCCGGTCTACGTCACGCGCATACGTCATCCTCAGAGGCGTTTCGAACCGGAAGTTTAGCGGCAAATTTAAAATGTCACTTTATAAGTTAACCCGGCCGTATTGGCATGTGTTATAATGTTAAGATTTCATCATTGATATATAAACTATCAGACTGCGTGGTCGGTAGTAGTGGCTTTCAGTAGGCCTTTAAGGTTTTACTACTTACGTATAAAATACTACACGGTCAAGCTCCTGCCTATCTTGCCGATTGTATTGTACCATATGTCCCGGCAAGAAATCTGCGTTCAAAGAACTCCGGCTTATTAGTGATTCCCAGAGCCCAAAAAAAGTCTGCGGGCTATAGAGCGTTTTCTATTCGGGCTCCAATATTATGGAATGCCCTCCCGGTAAAAGTTAGAGATGCTACCTCAGTAGAAGCATTTAAGTCTCATCTTAAAACTCATTTGTATACTCTAGCCTTTAAATAGACTCCCTTTTTAGACCAGTTGATCTGCCGTTTCTTTTCTTTTCTTTTCTACTCTGCTCCCAACCCGGGGTGGACCGCTAGCCTGTTCATCGGATGGGGACATCTCTCCGCTGCTGACCCGTCTCCGCTCGGGATGGTTCCTGCTGGCCCCACCATGGACTGGACTTTCGCTGATGTGTTGGACTTTCACAATATTATGTCAGACCCACTCGACATCCATTGCTTTCGGTCTCCCCTAGAGGGGGGGGGGGGGTTACCCACATATGCGGTCCTCTCCAAGGTTTCTCATAGTCATTCACATTGACGTCCCACTGGGGTGAGTTTTCCTTGCCCGTATGTGGGCTCTGTACCGAGGATGTCGTTGTGGCTTGTACAGCCCTTTGAGACACTTGTGATTTAGGGCTATATAAATAAACATTGATTGATTGATTAAACCCGGTCCCTGGTGGAAAAAAGGTTGGGGACCCCTGATCTAAAGACAGTCCTCTAATTAAGGTTGGATATGGTTATTTTCAAGTGGCAGCAATTACAACAATGACCATCAGAAGAAAATATGCATAATTCCGCGGGAAATACGCACGATTCACTGAAAAGTGAACAAAAAATAAAGATATGCAGGATCATTCACTGCTAATCCACATTTACACCACACTGGCTTTTTGTTGCATTCAGACAGTAATTTATTATGTAATGCAGAGCCAAGAGCAGGAGAAGGAAGGGAGTGTTGGAAACGTTCATTAGTCAAACGGTCATGTGCTGAATTTAGTAGAAAACAGCTCTCCCATCTTAAACTACCTCCTGTTTGCTCCCATGACCTGGAAACTAATGTGTTGGTGCCGCCATGATGCCGTCTGCTGCAAGCACTCCTGCAGCAGCAGCCGTGGAGTCGGATATTTACCCACACACAGCATGGACTAGACTTGTTTCATGAAAAATACTGTGGTTTATAACTTGCACAATTCAATCGAGTCAGAAAAAAAAATCTGAAATGCACTTTATTGCCAAAAGTATTTGGCCACCTGCCTTGACTCACATATGAACTTGAAGTGCCATCCCATTCCTAACCCATAGGGTTCAATATGATGTGGCTCCACCTTTTGCAGCTATTACAGCTTCAACTCTTCCGGGAAGAAGGCTGTCCACAAGGTTGCGGAGTGTGTTTATAGGAATTTTCCACCATTCTTCCAAAAGCGCATTGGTGAGGTTGGTGGAAAAGGCCTGGCTCTCAGTCTCCGTTCCAATTCATCCCAAAGGTGTTCTATTGGGTTCAGGTCAGGACTCTGTGCAGGCCAGTCAAGTTCATCCACACCAGACTCTGTCATCTTTATGGACCTTGCTTTGTGCACTGGTGCACAGTCATGTTGGAAGAGGACGGGCCCCGCTCCAAACTGTTCCCACAAGGTTGGGAGCATGGAATTGTTCAAAATGTTTCATAAAGTTCCTTTCACAGGAACTAAGGGGCCAAGTCCAACTCCTGAAAAACAATCCCACGCCATAATTCCTCCTCCACAAAATTTCACACTCGGCGCAATGCAGTCCGACATGTAGCGTTCTCTTGGCAACCTCCAAACCCAGACTCGTTCATCAGATTGCCAGATAGAAAAGCGTGATTTTCCATCTGGTTAATAAAGGTTAAAGTTCACTCCCAGTAAAAGGCACAATGATATGGCATCCAAGTGAGTCTAGCATAGCCCGGGTCTGAACCAGGACAGGAGCACACCCAAAAGTCATTTGGCCAGCAGTTTCCGTCGTTTCTACCCAGTTTTAAGGACCTTCAGACTCCACAGAAGGCGTCTCCACTGCTCTAGAGTCCAGTGGTGAGTGCTTTACACCACTGCATCCCACGCTTTGCATTGGACTTGGTGATGTGTGGCTTAGATGCAGCTGTTAGGCCATGGAAACCCATTCCATGAAGCTCTCTGCGTACTATACGGAGCAGACCCAACAAAGCAACCAAGCGGACTGGACACTGGCCGAGAGTTGGTGGGCAACGGAGGGTGGAGTCGGCTCTCTTGGTTGCTTTGTTGGGTCTGCTCCTGTCTCTGGCCATGCTCCCCCTTTTTTGTAAGGAATATGGCAGACCAGTCAGCGATCCTGTTCTGTCTCCCTGTAATGTTTGTCTGCTCTTGAATGGGATTGTGCTGAAATTATTAATTTCCACCTTGGGGATTATTAAAGTATTTCTGATTCTGAATCTTCCCTTAGAATTGGAACACTACTTGCTACGTCACTGCATAGTTGGAACGTGTAAGCGACTATGTCGTTAGGTTTGCACATATGTCCCACGTATGTGCAAGTTGTGTTGTATGTTCACTATTTTATTTAAGGACAAACTTGCAATAATAAACATATGTTTAATGTACCCTAATATTTGTTTGTTCAAATAAAGCCAATAATGCATTTTTTTGTGGTTCCCTTTATTTAGAAAAGTACCGAAAAGTACCAAAAAATATCGAAATATATTTGGTAGAGATGTCCGATAGTGGCTTTTTTTGCCGATATCCGATATTCCGATATTGTCCAACTCTTAATTACCCATTCCGATATCAACCGATACCGATATATACAGTTGTGGAATGAACACATTATTATGCCTAATTTTGTTGTGATGCCCCGCTGGATGCATTAAACAATGTAACAAGGTTTTCCAAAATAAATCAACTCAAGTTATGGAAAAAAATGCCAACATGGCACTGCCATATTTATTATTGAAGTCACAAAGTGCATTATTTTTTTTTAACATGCCTCAAAACAGCAGCTTGGAATTTGGGACATGCTCTCCCTGAGAGAGCATGAGGAGGTTGAGGTGGGCGGGGATTGAGGGGGGGGCGGGGTTTGGGTGTATATTGTAGCGTCCCGGAAGAGTTAGTGCTGCAAGGGGTTGTGGGTATTTGTTTTGTTGTGTTTATGTTGTGTTACGGTGCGGATGTTCTCCCGAAATGTGTTTGTCATTCTTGTTTGGTGTGGGTTCACAGTGTGGCGCATATTTGTAACAGTGTTAAAGTTGTTTATACGTCCACCCTCAGTGTGACCTGTATGGCTGTTGACCAAGTATGCCTGGCATTCACTTGTGTGTGTGACAAGCCGTAGATATTATGTGATTGCATGGCATGCAAAGGCAGTGCCTTTAAGGTTTATTGGCGCTCTGTACTTCTCCCTACGTCCGTGTACACAGCGGCATTTTAAAAAGTCATACATTTTACTTTTTGAAACCGATACCGATAATTTCCGATATCACATTTTAAAGCATTTATCGGCTGATTATAGCGGCAGTCCGATATTATCGGACATCTCTAGTTGTCTTGTATGTTCACTATTTTATTTAAGGACAAACTTGCAATAAGAAACATATGTTTAATGTACCCTAAGATTTTTTGTTAAAATAAAGCCAATAATGCATTTTTTTGTGCTCCCCTTTATTTAGAAAAGTACCGGAAAGTACTAAAAAGTATCGAAATAATTTTGGTACCGGTACCAAAATATTGGTATCGGCACAGCACTAGTGTGAACACTCCTTTTTAACTGCAGACTAATGAACAGATTTATTTTGATGCCAGTGTTGGCTTTCACAGTCCAAGTTTTTACTATCTATCCATCCACTTTAAGAAGGTGGGTGTTAAGCATGTGTGAAACAGAAACTATCTCCAGACAGACCATAATAATTAGATTGCCGTGGTTGTAAATCTAACAGCACACTCCAAGCAGTAAAAGGGCACCTTTTTTAATGCAGACATTTAAAGTGAAAGCTATTTTTGTTTGTTGTTTTAATATTATATTATTATTGCTGTCACGTTAACAAGTGACCTGACAGGTGAAACGAACAACTGCTGCTGCTGCTTTGTAACTTTGCAAGGCGCACACTGAATAAAACACTACAGTGGACTATATTTGGAGGGCATTCATGAGTCATCTGCTGACTGCTGTGATTCAAACAACATTGGTCAAATCATTGCATCTTTTTTCCCCTTCAGCGTGCCCTGAATCTACTCCACCGTGGCCTCCCCTGCAACATTTTCACTACAACTATCCGTACAAGTTAGCAGTCAAAAAGAGATTCTTTCTTTGAGGTCACATCCCCCACGGAGGTACACTATATTGCCAAAAGTATTTGGCCACCTGCCTTGACCCACATATGAACTTGAAGTGCCATCCCATTCCTAACCCATACGGTTCAATATGATGTGGGTCCACCTTTTGCAGCTATTACAGCTTCAACTCTTCTGGGAAGAAGGCTGTCCACAAGGTTGCAGAGTGTGTTTATAGGAATGTTCCACCATTCTTCCAAAAGCGCACTGGTGAGGTCACACACTGATGTAGAAGGCCTGGCTCTCAGTCTCCGTTCCAATTCATCCCAAAGGTGTTCCGTCGGGTTCAGGTCAGGACTCTGTGCAGGCCAGTCAAGTTCATCCAAACCAGACTCTGTCATCCATGTCTTTATGGACTTTTCTTTGTGCACAGGTGCACAGTCATGTTGGAAGAGGAAGGGGCCCGCTCCAAACTGTTCCCATCAGGTTGGGAGCATGGAATTGTCCAAAATGTTTTGGTATCTGGAGCCAGATGGAAAAGTGTGATTCATCACTCCACAGAAGGCGTCTCCACTGCTCTAGAGTCCAGTGGCGACGTGCTTTACACCACTGCATCCGACCCTTTGCATTGGACTTGGTGATGTATGGCTTAGATGCAGCTGCTCGGCCATGGAAACCCATTCCATGAAGCTCTCTGCGTACTGTACGTGGGCTCATTGGAAGGTCACTGTCACGGCTCGGGCGCATGCCAATGCGCATTCTTGAGCGAGCCCACGACCGCTCATCTCTGCATGTGTCACGCCGGCCTGCTTTACATCAGCAATCAGTGCACCTGTCGCTAATCAGAGGACTGTCTTCAAAAGCCTGCACAACCTGCTATCCCGCGCCGGAACGTAACCTTCTGTCGGCGTACAGTAAGCGATCTACATGCTTGATGCAATCCTGCTCTCCCTGTGTTTTCCCCTCCGTGTTTGATCGGTCCCGTGTCTTCCTTGTCGCCCTCCCTGCAGCCTGCCTTCTCGTCTTCTCCTGTGATTCCCTGTTGTTCCCCTCTGGTTCTCTGGCTGCCCCTTTTGGATTCTCCACCTCCCGCTTGGACACGGACCTTATGACGCCTCGCTATTCGCCCTGACTACCTGCCTGCCCACGGACTGCCCTCTTGCCTTGACCCTTTTTTTGTTCAACATTACGGTACCACACAAAAGTATGTGGTGTTCGGGTCTGTGGGACCCGTTTTCATTTTTATTAAAAGAAAAATGACACAATTAATACCTTTTTCAAACTGAGACTCACTGACTTTGGCTCATTTTCTGTGAAGAACATATATCAGAATACATATTTAATGACCACACACCATACACCCCCCCTACACATTTCTATTACATATAAGATGTCCGGGTCCACTGGACCCGGGGCTAATAGAAGTGTGGAAATTGATGTTCTGTGTACCACACACACACACACACACACACACACACACACACACACACACACACACACACACACACACACACACACACACACACACACACACACACACACACACACACACACACACACACACACAGCAGGCCTAGACAGGAGGAGGACAGAGTGTAGGTACACAGAACATCAGTGGGTGAAGTGTGCGAGAAAATGAGAGCAGACGGTGTTGACAAACAATGTTGCAACCTTGTGTGGGAACCGCAGGTGCAGAAACACAAAAGAAGAATCCCTGTGGGATGCAGAAACTGGCAGAGAAATTTTCCGTGCAACGTTCATATTGTTGTTACTCAGCCAGCGTTTGTGGGTCTGATGGACCCGTTGCATTTTGTGGCTTTTAGAGGCCTACTGAAATGATTTTTTTAAATTAAAACGGGGATAGCAGATCCATTCTATGTGTCATACTTGATCATTTTGCGATATTGCCATATTTTTGCTGAAAGGATTTAGTAGAGAACATCGACGATAAAGTTTGCAACTTTTGGTCGCTGGTAAAAAAAAAGCCTTGCCTGTACCGGAAGTAGCGTGACGTCACAGGCTAAAGCGCTCCTCACATTTCCCCATTGTTTACACCAGCAGCGACAGCGATTCGGACCGAGAAAGCGACGATTACCCCATTAATTTGAGCGAGGATGAAAGATTTGTGGATGAGGAACGTTAGAGTGAAGGACTAGAGTGCAGTGCAGGACGTATCTTTTTTCGTTTTGACCGTAACTTAGGAACAAGGGCTCATTGGATTCCACACTCTCTCCTTTTTCTATTGTGGATCACGGATTTGTATTTTAAACCACCTCGGATACTATATCCTCTTGAAAATGAGAGTCGATAACACGAAATGGACATTCACAGTGACTTTTATCTCCACGACAATACATCGGCGAAGCACTTTAGCTACGGAGCTAACGTGATAGCATCGGGCTTAAATGCAGATAGAAACAAAAGAAATAAACCCCTGACAGGAAGGATAGACAGAAAATCAACAATACTATTAAACCATGGACATGTAACTACACGGTTAATGCTTTCCAGCCTGGCGAAGCTTAACAATGCTGTTGCTAACGACGCCATTGAAGCTAACTTAGCAACTGGACCTCGACAGAGCTATGCTAAAAACATTAGCTCTCCACCTACGCCAGCCAGCCCTCATCTGCTCATCAACACCCGTGCTCACCTGCGTTCCAGCGATCGATGGAAGGACGAAGGACTTCACCCGATCATCCGTGCGGCTAGCGGCGGCTAGCGCGTCTGGTATCCAAGTCAAAGTCCTCCTGGTTGTGTTGCTGCAGCCAGCCGCTAATACACCGATCCCACCTACAACTTTCTTCTTTGCAGTCTTCATTGTTCATTAAACAAATTGCAAAAGATTCACCAACACAGATGTCCAGAATACTGTGGAATTTTGAGATAAAAACAGAGTTTTTTGTATTGGATTCAATGGGTTCCGAATACTTCCGTTTAACTATTGACGTCACACGCATACGTCATCATACATAGACGTTTTTCAACCGGAAGTTTAGCGGAAAATTTAAAATTGCACTTTATAAGTTAACCCGGCCGTATTGGCATGTGTTGCAATGTTAAGATTTCATCATTGATATATAAACTATCAGACTGCGTGGTCGGTAGTAGTGGCTTTCAGTAGGCCTTTAATGCCTCACAATCAAACACTTTTATGTTAAAATACTGAACAGATGTATATTGGGATAAGGTAAACATCTGTTCATTATTTTAAATTAAAAGTGTTTGATTGTGAGGCATTAAAAGCCACAAAATGCAACGGGTCCATCAGACCCACAAACGCTGGCTGAGTAACAACAATATGAACATTACACAAGGGTTAATTCACACAGTCTCACACACACACACCTTGGATCTAGTCACACTCCATTTCCCCCTTTTTAATTAATAGTATTCTTTGGTTGTATTATTTATGGTTTATTATTATATATATTATTTTTAATATATATAATAAATCATGGAGCTTCACTGCCCCCTTGTGTCTGTGCCGTCAACTCCCTCCCAGTACGTAACAGTCACAAGTGGTTAGGACACCTGATTCTGATTTGGATGGGTGGCCAAATACTTTTGGAAGTATAGTGCATGTTGGGAAGAAATTGCAGCGACAAGGATGCGTTTCAGGGAAATGAGCAAGACTCGCCGCTGATGCCTTTTCAGCCAACTTGCAGGTTGATTTGGCTTTCATTAAATTTTGGCTCATTGCTTCTCTCTGCCGGCCAAC
Organism: Entelurus aequoreus; assembly: GCF_033978785.1. NCBI lineage: Eukaryota > Metazoa > Chordata > Actinopteri > Syngnathiformes > Syngnathidae > Entelurus > Entelurus aequoreus. The sequence continues at coordinate 6,682,342 of NC_084740.1, forward strand.
AGCACAAATCAAAGGCAAACTGCTCTCTCTCTCGCCGAGCCAAATGCTACAGCAGCTACCTGCTGAGCAAGGAAACAACGTTCTTCTGCATCGCTGCACTGAATTGGCCCTCTGTGCTGTAAATACAGTCGGGGTGTGTTGCAAAACAGAAATTGAAAAATATGCCTGAAAAGTGCATGACTGGAAACATTGCAAGCGGGACGAGGGAAAGAGGACGGGGTGTGACGATAACCATAGAACCCGACATGGATCTTACAATCATATAGGAAAGTTTCTCGTTTTGAAGGACTAAGTCAAGTTAAATGTTTTCAGGCGTCTGTATTTATGATTGGCCTTCATCTGTTTGTCGTACAGTGTGTGTGTATGTTTGTGTGTACTTGTCATGACAAGTATTAGCTTTTGGTATTTTGTTGTATTTCTTGTATAGTGCTCTTATTGGTTTCCATTTACTACTTGCCTCCTTGTTGCCACTACCTCTCCTGTCTGAGCACCGGCTCCCTCAGATGTCCCTGATTGGCTGTTCCAGGTTGCCAATCAGGACGCTTTATATGCCAGCCCTGTCCTCTGGATCTTTGTTGTACTTTGCATCATTGCTTTGTACCTAAACATGCATGGTTTCCCCTATGCTTCCAGTGCACTTCCCTGCTGCGCTATGCATTTGTTTTGCCTAATAAATACATTGTAATTGTAGTTGTACTTCGGCACCGGTACCAAAATGTATGTCGATACTTTGATACTTTTCTAAACAAGGGGCGCCACAAAAAAATTGCATTATTGGCTTTATTTTGACAAAAAAATCTTACTGTACATTAAACATATGTTTATTATTGCAATCGAAGAACAATTTTGTCCTTAAATGAAATAGTGAACAAACAAGACAACTTGTCTTTTAGTAGTAAGTAAACAAACAAAGGCTCCTAATGTAGTCTGCTGACATATGCAGTAACATATTGTGTCATTTATCTACCTATTATTTTGTCAACATTATAAAGGACAAGCTGTAAAAATTGATAATTAATATACTTGTTCATTTACTGTTAATATCTGCTTATTTTGTCTTTTAACATGTTCCATCTACACTTCTGTTAAAATGTATTAATCACTTATGCTTCTGTTGTTTGATACTTTACATTAGTTTTGGATATCACACATTTAGGTATCAATCCGATATCAAGTAGTTACAAGATCATGCAATGTAAAATTTATAAAAAACGGAAAAAGATTTTGGGATGCTAAAAAATATCGATGTAATCATAGTAGTATCGACTAGATACGTGCCTGTACTTGGTATCATTACAGTGGATGACAGGTGTAGATCCACCAATAGCGTTTGTGTACATTCAGAGGTGCTAGCTTTTGTTAGCGGTTAGCTATGTATTGTTAGCATGTTTGGCTATTCCTCGTCCTGCAGGGATGATACTTGTAAGAAACTTACTTTATTTGCCGCCATGGAGGCGAGGATTAGTGATTTAGAAGTAGCTACAACACTGCCGACTGCGGATGGACGTTAGCCGCTAGCTAGCTAGCCATGTCTTAAAGCACCTCTTCCTGAGGGCGTTTCAGTGTTATAACTTCACCTTTATTGTTAGTTTTTAGACTAAAATGCGTCCATTCTCTCTTTTCTGTCTACACACTGTGTCTGCTTGTAAGTACTCCGTGATTGTGCGCTGCCGAACATGCTCCTATGCTCTTAAAACCAGCAAGGACGGGCCTTCATGCCCGGGAACCGGTATTTTTCAAACAAAGTAAAGTACCGTTATTGATTCATTAGTACCGCGATACTATACCAGTACCGGTATACCGTACAACCCTAATGTAAACAGACATTGCAAAAGAGTACTGATGAATATCTCCCTTTTTGTGCATTGTTAGGAAGATAAAGGGGTTAAATCAGGGACATAATTGGTGGGCTAGGGGCAACATGTCCCTTGCACTTTTTCAAAAGGCAGTTTTGGTCCCCCGCACTTCTTATCGTCCATAAATAATGTGACACTATTTTCATTGGAGACGAGCCAAGCTGCGGCCTGTTTCCTTCCAGACCGCCCACAAGCTCATCGATTGGCTCCACAGCGCCGCGGTTTCTTGTTAACATGACGTCACACGGCAATGATGGACGGATTAACGGGCTGTTGGATGCAGGTGGCCATAAGAGTTGGCCTACGAACGGCAATATGAATCACAAGCAAGTAAAAGAAAGAAAAAAACCCCATCAAAAAAAGAGGAGCCTTAGGCAGGGAGGATGCTTTAATGCTCAGTCACTGCATAAGAGGTAAACATTTAACTATATCATCAAGTGATCTGTTGAATTAGTTAATTTTTATATAAAACAAATGATTGATCAATTTGTTTTCAATGTATTAATTACGCAAAAACATGCATCTATTCCCTTCAAGCCGTGTCATCATACTCAAACCGATTGTGTCCGCAAACATCTGAAATCAAAACAAGGCGCGCGCCGGTCCGGCTGCAGAAAGCAGCTGCAATCAATCGCCGGCAATCAACACACCTGAAGCTGATGATGAGACCTGCCTTCATAAGCCGGCACAACCTGCTATCCCGTGCCAGAACGTAGTTTCCTGCTCAGTACAGTAAGCCTACACGTCGAGCTCTATGCGCACTCTTTGCTCTCCGTGTTTTCTCACCCCGTCGTGTTCATTGTCTCGTGTCCTCCTTGTCGCCTCTCTGCAGCCTACCTTTGTTCCCACGTCACGAGCTGTGTGTCCCGTCTCCCCGCGTTCCCTTTGGTTCCCTGGCTGCATCTTGGATCTCCACCTCCCACCTGGTCACGGACTTTGACACCTCTCGTCTGCTCACGGACCTCCGAGCCAGCCCTGCCCCTCTTGGACTTCCGCCTCTCGCTCAACACTGCCGGAAACACACACCATTGATTCACACACATAGACGCACACCATACACCTTCTTGGATTAGTTCACTAACTTAATGGCCAAGTGTGAGGGCAGCAGAACCCTCTAAACCAGGGGGTGTCAAACTCATTTTAGCTCGGGGGCCGCATGGAGGAAAATCTATTCCCACCTGGGCGGGACGGGTAAAATCATGGCATGATAACTTCAAAATACAACTACGTCAACTTAAGATTGTTTTCTTTGTTTTACTTCGGCCTAAAATAGAAAAAGCACATTCTAAAAATGTACGGTGGAGGGGGTGCGTAAGGACCGGCCTCGAAGCAAGCGGCAGGCGAGTAGATTGCCCAGCTGGGGCTGGTTATCTAATCACCTGTCGCCTTTATTAGCAGCAGCCGGCGCGAGACCCGTTGTTGGAGTGAGAGAGAGACGCACGCTGGAGAGCAGAGCAGCAGGAGAGACTGGGACTGAAAAGTCGAGTGAGATTGCTGAAGCGTGGACGCAATAAAACATTGTTGACTCCTGAATACCAGGCTTCGTGCAAGTGTGTGGTGATCAAAAGAACCCACTAGAGGGCAACCTCTACATGTACACTACCATTCAAAAGTTTGGGGTCACCCAAACAATTTTGTGGAATAGCCTTCATTTCTAAGAACAAGAATAGACTGTCGAGTTTCAGATGAAAGTTCTCTTTTTCTGGCCATTTTGAGCGTTTAATTGACCCCACAAATGTGATGCTCCAGAAACTCAATCTGCTCAAAGGAAGGTCAGTTTTGTAGCTTCTGTAACGAGCTAAACTGTTTTCAGATGTGTGAACATGATTGCACAAGGGTTTTCTAATCATCAATTAGCCTTCTGAGCTAATGAGCAAACACATTGTACCATTAGAACACTGGAGTGATAGTTGCTGGAAATGGGCCTCTATAAACCTATGTAGATATTGCACCAAAAACCAGACATTTGCAGCTAGAATAGTCATTTACCACATTAGCAATGTATAGAGTGTATTTCTTTAAAGTTAAAACTAGTTTAAAGTTATCTTCATTGAAAAGTACAGTGCTTTTCCTTCAAAAATAAGGACATTTCAATGTGACCCCAAACTTTTGAACGGTAGTGTATATAGGCTATATATATATATATATATATATATATATATATATATATATATATATATATATATATATATATATATATATATATATATATATATATATATATATATATATATATATATATATATTTATATATATATACATATATATAGGCTATATATATATATACTATATATATATATATATATATATATATATATATATATATATATATATATATATATATATATATATATATATATATATATGCTATATATATATACTGTATATACATATATATATATATATATATATATAGGCTATATATATATATATATATATATATATATATATATATATATATATATATATATATATATATATATATATATATATATATATATATATATATATATATATATATATATATATTCCCACCTTCTACCTTCCTAGTCACGTCCGTTGTGTCCTTGGGCAAGACACTTCACCCTTTGCCTCTGATGGCTGCTGGTTAGCGCCTTGCATGGCAGCTCCCTCCATCAGTGTGTGAATGTGTGTGTGAATGGGTAAATGTGGAAATACTGTCAAAGCGCTTTGAGTACCTTGAAGGTAGAAAAGCGCTATACAAGTACAACCCATTTATCATTTATATATAGGCTATATATATATATATATATATATATATATCTATATCTATATATATATATATATATATATATATATATATATATATATATATATATATATAGATATAGATATATATATATATATATATATATATTTATATACATATATATATATATATATAGCCTATATATACATGGCCTATACATATATAGGCCATATAATGGATATATAATCAAAATAATTGGTTATTAAGAGTATGTGAAAGTTCGACTCCTCTCTTGTTTACTTTCGTGACAACCTCCTAAAGTTTTGTAATCAATCAGAACTATCAAGCAGCTAAAGGGCGCCGAACATGGATAAGTGTAGAGAGAGAGAGATTTTTGCATTTTTTTTCCCATCATGCTTTGTAGTGGATTTAAATGGGTTTTATTTAAAAACAATTTTATGGTGCAAGGACTTTTTTTTTATGATATCCACAATGTTTACTGAGCAGGTTGTGTTGTGTGTGACCATGGGCGTTGCCTTTTTGTGTCGGTTGCATTTTTTTCCTGAGCCATGACTAGGGAAGGTTGTTTGGATTGAGTCATATAAGTGAATGCTGTGCCATTTAAGTTGTAGAGTACAATTCATGGTAATTGACCTGAATACCCAGAGTAGCCCGCGAGATAGCGGCAATGATGCAGCATCAAAATTCAACTAAAATTGCAAACAACCTGCCGGCCAGATTGCTTAATAAACTCACGATGTCTTGCGGCTGCATTTGGCCAGCAGGCAGTAGTTTGGACACCCCTGGCTTAATGCATTTCAACTGTTTTGAGCCCCAAACTTTACATTTTACTGTAGTTTTATGAAGTAATGTAATAATATTGTACCCAATTTACCTTGGACAGTAGACGATACCACCTTCAAGCTTAATCATATTTCCGTTGGTAAATGTCTGCTGTTCAGATAATATTTTAACATCCTTGGCTGGCATTATCGACGTATTCTGCTTCAGTATGGTGAAGACTCGCAGCGATACGCTTGAATTGCTTCGCCACATAATCTAGCTACGCGCTTTTTTTCGTTCACAATCATTATGAAAGACATGAAAACAGATGTATTTTTTTTTAATGCATTCTAACTCATACATTTTTTTAAATAAAAGTCTGCTTACAACAGAGCCAATGAGTGGTCCTTTATTATGCCCATCAAACCCAATAAATAACCATCCAAAACCTACCGATAATACCCCATTTACATTATGTGACTTGAATATGAACCAAGTATTAGTGGTATTGTTATTATAAGCGCTAACACACACAAACTTTTTATAGCAGCGCCGTGATTCCTCGCTTCTTTGCTTATGGAAGTGCGGAGGAGGGCGTGGTCGGCACGCCTCCTGCAGGAACGGTGTGCGTATGGCCCGGCCTCGAAGCCAGCGGCAGGTGAGTAGATTGCCCAGCTGGGGCAAATTATCTAACCACCTGTCGCCCTCATTAGCAGCAGCCGGAACGAGACACGTTGTTGGAGTTGGAGCCAGAGAGAGACAGAGAGAGAGACACACACACGGATGCTGGAGACTGCTGGAAAGCAATTCTGACCTGTATATGACAATAAAAGACGTGCTCAACCCTGTCTACCGGGCTCCCGAGAGATCTATCGGCACCAGGAAAAAAAAACCCACACACAAAGACACTCACAGGAAGTAGATTCTGGATCAATGAATAATGCCTCTCACCTGGATAGTAGAAGGATGAGGACGTAATCCGACAAGTTGGTACACTTTGACAGACAAATATAGGCCAGGGAATGGCAAGAAGTACACGAAAAGACGCCTGGTTCCACCCCACTTTTCTTTGCGAGGCATTGTACAGTAGGTGATGTTTTATTTTGTTTGTTGGCTCTAATGAAGTCTGTAGTGAGTAATAAGCAATGATGAAAGAAAGAAAGAAAGACTTAAAAAGTTGCAAGAATATTTTTGAAATTAAAAAGAGTTGCAAAAAGAGACAACTGGAATTATATCAAAAGGATTTTTGATTTTGATTGGACGTGTCATTTTGAAAATGCTTAAGGATGGATGGACATAACAAGATTCTATCAATCGGCATCCTAACGACAGCAGACATTGTACAGTAGGTGATGCTTTTTTATGTTTGTTAGCTCCAATGAAGTCTGCAGTGAGTAATAAGCAATGATGAAAGAAAGAAAGACTTAAAAAGTTGCAAGAATATTTTTTAATTTAAAAAAAGAGTTGCAAAAATTAGACAACTGGAATTATATCAAACGGATTTTTGATTTTGATTGGACGTGTCATTGTGAAAATGCTTAAACGAAAATTAAAAAGTATGTTGGAGTTCGGGTGTTGGTGGAGGGAACAGTGATAAAGTCATGTAAAATAATTTGTGTTAAAAAGGGGGCAGATACAGTAAATATGAGAATATTATTCTTCCATCTGCTCCTTTCTGATCATGGAAATGTATAAGAAACAAATAAAAATGAAAGTATCAACTGTACGTGGCTTGTATATATGCATTTTCATGAAAGGAATACAAAGAAATGATGCTGAGAAATGATGATGTTGTTAAAAAATAAATCAAACCTTGTAATGCGTTTTTTAAATAATGCTTAAAATGAGCAAAATACGTAAATATTAAATGTTAATACAAATGTACCTTTTACGATACATTACATATATACTTACAGCATGTATATAAAAACATTAATGGAGGTGTTTGGATGTTTTTTGAAGGGCTTTATAGGCAGAATAGACCAGTGTTTTTCAACCTTTTTTGAGCCAAGGCATATTTTTTGCGTTGAAAAAATGCGGAGGCACACCACCAGCAGAAATCATTAAAAAACGAAACTCAGTTGACAGTAAAAAGTCGTTGTCGCAATTGTTGGATATGACTTTAAAGCATAACCAAGCATGCATCAATGTAGCTCTTGTCTCAAAGTAGGTGTACTGTCACCACCTGTCACATCACACCCTGACTTATTTGGACTTGTTTGCTGTTTTCCTGTGTGTAGTGTTTTAGTTCTTGTCTTGCACTCCTATTTTGGTGGCTTTTTCTCTTTTTTTGGTATTTTCCTGTAGCAGTTTCATGTCTTCCTTTGAGCGATATTTCCCGCATCTACTTTGTTTTAGCAATCAAGAATATTTCAGTTTTTTTTATCCTTCTTTGTGGGGACATTGTTGACTGTCATGTCATGTTCGGATGCACTTTGTGGACGCCGTCTTTGCTCCACAGTAAGTCTTTGCTGTCGTCCAGCATTCTGTTTTTGTTTACTTTGCAGCCAGTTCAGTTTTAGTTTCATTCTGCATAGCCTTCCCTAAGCTTCAATGCCTTTTCTTAGGGGCACTCACCTTTTGTTTATTTTTGGTTTAAGCATTAGACACCTTTTTACCTGCACCCTGCCTCCCGCTGTTCCTTACATCTACAAAGCAATTAGCTACCGGCTGCCACCTACTGATATGGAAGAGTATTACACGGTTACTCTGCCGAGCTCTAGACAGCACAGACACTCAACAACAACACATTATTTGCAGACTATAATTACTGGTTTGCAAAACATATTTTAAACCCAAATAGGTCAAATTAGATAATCTTCCACGGCACACAAGACTGTATCTCACGGCACACTAGTGTGCCACGGCACAGTGGTTGAAAAACACTGGAATAGAGCGACTCCCATAGGCTGCATTGCAAGCAAGGATTGCGAATAACAGGCAAAATTCCCAAAAAAGTGAAGTTCCCTTTTTTATTTGAGGTACCACTGTATTTGGATGTATTAAGGTTGTGTTTTTTTTAACTTTTGGTCAGCCTGGTTGACTTTAAAGGCCTACTGAAATGAATTTTTTTATTTAAACGGGGATAGCAGATCCATTCTATGTGTCATACTTGATCATTTTGCGATATTGCCATATTTTTGCTGAAAGGATTTAGAAAAGAACATTGACGATAAAGTTTGCAACTTTTGGTCGCTGATAAAAAAAGCCTTGCCTGTACCGGAAGTAGCGTGACGTCACAGGTTGAAAGCCTCCTCACATTTCCCCATTGTTTACACCAGCAGCGAGAGCGATTCGGACCGAGAAAGCGACGATTACCCCATTAATTTGAGCGAGGATGAAAGATTCGTGGATGAGGAACGTGAGAGTGAAGGACTAGAGTGCAGTGCAGGACGCATCTTTTTTCGCTCTGACCGTAACTTAGGTACAAGCTGGCTCATTGGATTCCACACTCTCTCCTTTTTCTATTGTGGATCACAGATTTGTATTTTAAACCACCTCGGATACTATATCCTCTTGAAAATGAGAGTCGAGAACGCGAAATGGACATTCACAGTGACTTTTATCTCCACGACAATACATCGGCGAAACACTTTAGCTACGGAACAAACGTGATAGCATCGGGCTTAACTGCATATAGAAACAAAAGAAATAAACCCCTGACTGGAAGGATAGACAGAAAATCAACAATACTATTAAACCATGGACATGTAACTACACGGTTAATGCTTTCCAGCCTGGCGAAAGTTAACAATGCTGTTGCTAACGACGCTATTGAAGCTAACTTAGCAACGGGACCTCACAGAGCTATGCTAAAAACATTAGCTATCCACCTACGCCAGCCAGCCCTCATCTGCTCATCAACACCCGTGCTCACCTGCGTTCCAGCGATCGACGGTGCGACGAAGGACTTCACCCGATCATAGATGCAGTCGGCGGCTAGTGTCGGCTAGCGTCGGATAGCGCGTCTGCTATCCACCTCAAAGTCCTCCTGTTTGTGTTGCTGCAGCCAGCCGCTAATACACCGATCCCACCTACAACTTTCTTCTTTGCAGTCTTCATTGTTCATTAAACAAATTGCAAAAGATTCACCTACACAGATGTCCAGAATACCGTGGAATTTTGAGATGAAAACAAAGCTTTTTGTATTGGATTCAGTGGCGTCCGAATACTTCCGTTTCAACGATTGACGTCACGCGCATATGTCATCATACAAAGACGTTTTCAACTGGAAGTTTAGCGGGAAATTTAAAATTGCACTTTATAAGTTAACCTGGCCGTATTGGCATGTGTTGCAATGTTAAGATTTCATCATTGATATATAAACTATCAGACTGCGTGGTCGCTAGTAGTGGCTTTCAGTAGGCCTTTAAATGCAGGTTTCAATAAATTGGTGTTGTGGAGGGGGGCGTGGCCTGCGGGTCTGCCGCGGAACGGTGTGTGCCAGGACCGGCCTCGAAGACAGCGACAGGTGCGTAGATGGCCCAGGTGGGCCTTGTTATCTAATCACCTGTCGCCTTTATTAGCAGCAGCCGTGCTGAGACGAGTACTTGGAGTTGGGGGTGCTGCTGGGCAGACGCAGAAAAGACTTGTTGCTAAGAAGCCAAAGTCTTGCACCTTGTGATAACAAAATAAAAACAGTGTTATACCCTGAATTCCTGGCAGTGTGTGGTGGTCTGAAGAACCCACTCGAGGGCAACCTCTACAGGTGTCTACGGTCTTTTGTTCCCTTTTTTTCTTTTTGCATTTGGATACTCTTGTTACAGTCTAGGTTAGGCCTACAACGCGCAAAACGCAAATATGCGTAATTTTAAATCCCCCTTTAGATTTTGGCATTTAGTAGGAGATTATAATACAATGGTGCTTCATTTAGGAGTGTCCCAATTTATGAGTGTTTGGAGATAAGAGACGTCTCTGGGCTAATTATTGTTATGCTTTAAGTTGCAAGCGAAAATTGGAGTAACAAGCATCCCCGCTATTAGTTGGCGTAGCAAATGTCACAGTGAAGCCCCACAAGATACACCCACAACATTTGGTCTTACTCGCTAACATTAGTTTAGAGCAGACCTGGGCAAATTAAGGCCCAGGGGCCACATGCGTCCTATTAAGCTTTTCAATCTGGCCCACCGGACATTCCCAAATCATTTTTTTTAGATGTTTAAGATGTAAAGTGTAGCTGCCATTATGATGTGCACTGATGTTTTCTAATGACCGTAAGTTTTCAACTATACAAAGTATTTCAGTGGTTGGAATCTGTGCTTTTGCATGATATACTAATTAGATTACTATGGTAATCTAATTAGTTACTATGGTAATCTAATTAGTTACTATGGTAATCTAAGTCACAGCAGCTCAGACGAGGCACCAAGCAGTGTTGGTGGGGAGCGTTTCCACTAGAGATGTCCGATAATGGCTTTTTTGCCGATATCCGATATTGTCCAACTCTTAATTACTGATTGGGAGTGAATTTCCACCACATGACGGCGTATCACCCACAGGCCAATGGTATGTGTGAGCGATTTCATAGATCCATGAAGGCAGCGCTCAGGGCGACCCTAAAAGACAGCGCTTGGGTAGACAAACTCCCTTGGGTGATGCTTGGGCTTCGGACTGCCCCCAAGGAAGACCTGCAATCTTCCTCGGCAAAGTCGGTGTATGGCCAGCCCCTGCGAGTGCCAGGTGACTTTATTCCTAGCACGACGGCACCTTCGTCCGCCGGTGAGCAGCGGGAAACTTCCGGTTGAAAACGTCTATGTATGATGACGTTTGCGCGTGATGTCAATGGTTGAAGCGGAAGTATTCGGACACCATTGTATCCCAATACAAACAGCTCTGTTTTCATCTCGAACTTCCACAGTATTCTGGACATCTGTGTTGGTGAATCTTTTGCAATTTGTTTAATGAACAATGGAGACTGCAAAGAAGAAAGTTGTAGGTGGGATCGGTGTATTAGCAGCTGGCTGCAGCAACACAACCAGGAGGACTTTGACTTGGATAGCAGACGCGCTATCCGACGCTAGCCGCCGACCGCATCGATGATCGGGTGAAGTCCTTCGTCGCGCCGTCGATCGCTGGAACGCAGGTGAGCACGGGTGTTGATGAGCAGATGAGGGCTGGCGTAGGTGGATAGCTAATGTTTTTATCATAGCTCTGACGAGGTCCCGTAGCTAAGTTAGCTTCAATAGCGTCGTTAGCAACAGCATTGCTAGGCTTCGCCAGGTTGGACAGCATTAACCGTGTGGTTACAGGTCCAGTGTTTGGTAGTATTGTTGATCTTCTGTCTATCCTTCCAGTCAGGGGCTTATTTCTTTTGTTTCCATCTGCATTTAAGCACGATGCTATCACGTTAGCTCCGTAGCTAAAGTGCTTCGTCAGTGTATTGTCGTGAAGATAAAAGTCACTGTGAATGTCCATTTCGCGTTATCGACTCTCATTTTCAAGAGGATATAGTATCCGAGGTGGTTTCAAATACAAATCCGTGATCCACAATAGAAAAAGGAGAAAGTGTGGAATCCAATGAACCCTTGTTCCTAAGTTACGGCCAGAGCGAAAAAATATACGTCCTGCACTGCACTCTAATCCTTCACTGTCACGTTCCTCATCCACGAATCTTTCATCCTGGCTCAAATTAATGGGGTAATCGTCGCTTTCTCGGTCCGAATCGCTCTCGCTGCTGGTGTAAACAATGGGGAAATGTGAGGAGCCCTTCAACCTGCGACGTCACGCTACTTCCGGTACAGGCAAGGCTTTTTTATCAGCGACCAAAAGTTGCGAACTTTATCGTCAATGTTCTCTACTAAATCCTTTCAACAAAAATATGGCAATATCGCGAAATGATCAAGTATGACACATAGAATGGATCTGCTATCCCCGTTTAAATAAGAACATTTCATTTCAGTAGGCCTTTAAGAGTGAGTAATTCAGTGCGGCCCCTATAAGTGGCCGTCAGGAGATTCTCCCAAACGTGGGGGTTTGTTGTTCCCGCCATTTTGGAGGGTGTGTGACGTAAGCGTTCATTCATTCTGGTTTTCGGAGGAATAAACGACGCACACGTTTTTGTGTGTCAAACGATACTTCAAGTTGTTTTGCTATCACACTACAAGCGCAACACTGTATAATTTTAGCTGTTTGTAAATTCAATATGTCGTGGAATTTCAGTATTTTTGCTTCAATAAATAAAGGGTTTGTATGTTCTCTACATTATGTATTATTCTAACTGATCTTTTTTGTAACACGGTTAATGAACAAAGTGTACTTTTGTAGTTATTTCCCCGTATTTCTGCACAATAACTCAGATATGTAACACTAGTGAGCAGTGGAGAATATGAATAGATTTTTGGTCCAGAACATGTTTTGCTTAATTCATTATGGACGTGTTTCTTGCTACTTTATGATGTATATTTTTTACATGAGATTTCCAGTTCAATTTATTATTATTCCGTCTATTTGTATTTGTGTTTGACTTTCTCTTCTACTTTCATATGTTCATATTACCGTTAACAGAAACAGAAAGAATATGTGAAATTGTTCCCAATTTTACAAGAAAAAAGTGTGAGAAAAACACTGCTTTTCACTAAAAAAAAAAAGTTGTTTGTTTGTTTGTAATTGGTTTTTAATCTTCATTATTTACTTCATGTTATTACAGTATGTCTCTATATACATATATATATATATATATATATATATATATATATATATATATATATATATATATATATATATATATATATATATATATATATATATATATATATATATATATACATTTGTAATGCATTTTGGCCAAAGGGGGCACATTTCACTTTCTTACACACACTTGTTATTTCATATGTTGACCATAGGGGGGCAATTCAAATTTTTATAAACACTTGTTATGGTAAGAGTCATTCAAATAACTATAACATATAGAACATGCTATACGTTTACCAAACAATCTGTCACTCCTAATCGCTAAATCCCATGAAATCTTATACGTCTAGTCTCTTACGTGAATGAGCTAAATAATATTATTTGATATTTTACGCTAATGTGTTGATAATTTCCCACATAAGTCGCTCCTGAGTATAAGTCGCACCCCCGGCCAAACTATGAAAAAAACTGCTACTTATAGTCCGAAAAATACGGTATGTATCTATATACTGTATATACAGTATATATATATATTTTTTTTTTTAAATGAATTTTGGCCAAAGGGGGCGCATTTCAATTTCTTACACACACTTGTTATTTCATATGTTGACCATAGGGGGGCAATTCAAATTTTTATAAACACTTGTTATTTCATATGTTGACCAGAAAATCCCTCACTTTTGGGACCACCCTCATTTAGATAGATTTCACCACGAGGGATGCAAATGAGATATTTATTTTTCATAATGTGCTTAAAGGCCGATGACAAATGAGCCACGGACCACAGATGGCCCCTGTGCCGCTTTTTGGGCAACCCAGCTGTAGAAGCTAACTGTTAATGACCACTATAGTCTTAGTACCGTAGTGCATTTGTTCATCCTATGGTCACATATGGGACGCGGGTTGTCTTACGTCAGCACCGGAAGTGGTAAAATCAGCACCGGAAGTGGTAAAATCAGCACCGTCCATCCATCCATTTTCTACAGCTTGTCCCTTTTGGGGCACCGGAAGTCGTAAAATCAGTGCCACACTTTGGGCAACCCAGCTTTAGAAGCTAACTGTTAATGGCCACTATAGTCTTAGTACCGTACTGTATTTGTTCATCCTATGGTCACATATGGGACGCGGGTTGTCTTACGTCAGCACCGGAAGTCGTAAAATCAGCACCGGACGTCGTAAAATCAGTGCCACACTTTGGGCAACCCAGCTGTAGAAGCTAACTGTTAATGACCACTATAGTCTTAGTACTGTAGTGTATTTGTTCATCCTATGGTCACATATGAAACGCGGGTTATCTTATGTCAGCACCGGAAGTCGTAAAATCAGCACCGGAAGTCATAAAATCAGCACCGGGAGTCGTAAAATCAGTGTCACACTTTGGGCAACCCAGCTGTAGAAGCTAACTGTTAATGACCACTATAGTCTTAGTACCGTAGTGTATTTGTTCATCCTATGGTCACATATGGGACGCGGGTTGTCTTACGTCAGCACCGGAAGTGGTAAAATCAGCACCGGAAGTCGTAAAATCAGCACCGTCCATCCATCCATTTTCTACCGCTTGTCCCTTTTGGGGCACCGGAAGTCGTAAAATCAGTGCCACACTTTGGGCAACTCAGCTTTAGAAGCTAACTGTTAATGGCCACTATAGTCTTAGTACCGTAGTGTATTTGTTCATCCTATGGTCACATATGGGACGCGGGTTGTCTTACGTCAGCACCGGAAGTCATAAAATCAGCACCAGACGTCGTAAAATCAGTGCCGCACTTTGGGCAACCCAGCTGTAGAAGCTAACTGTTAATGACCACTATAGTCTTAGTACCGTAGTGTATTTTTTCATCCTATGGTCACATATGGGACGCGGGTTGTCTTACGTCGGCACCTGAAGTCGTAAAATCAGCACTGAAAGTCGTAAAATCAGTGTCACACTTTGGGCAACCCAGCTGTAGAAGCTAACTGTTAATGGCCACTATAGTCTTAGTACCGTACTGTATTTGTTCTTCCTATGGTCACATATGAAACGCGGGTTATCTTATGTCAGCACCGGAAGTTGTAAAATCAGCACCGGAAGTCGTAAAATCAGCACCGGGAGTCGTAAAATCAGTGCCGTACTTTGGGCAACCCAGCTGTAGAAGCTAACTGTTAATGACCACTATAGTCTTAGTACTGTAGTGTATTTGTTCATCCTATGGTCACATATGAAACGCGGGTTATCTTATGTCAGCACCGGAAGTCGTAAAATCAGCACCGGAAGTCATAAAATCAGCACCGGGAGTCGTAAAATCAGTGCCGTACTTTGGGCAACCCAGCTGTAGAAGCTAACTGTTAATGACCACTATAGTCTTAGTACTGTAGTGTATTTGTTCATCCTATGGTCACATATGAAACGCGGGTTATCTTATGTCAGCACCGGAAGTCGTAAAATCAGCACCGGAAGTCGTGAAATAAACACCGGGAGTCGTAAAATCAGTGCCGTACTTTGGGGAACCCAGCTGTAGAAGCCAACTGTTAATGACCACTATAGTCTTAGTACCGTAGTGTATTTGTTCATCCTATGGTCACATATAGGACGCAGGTTGTCTTACGTCAGCACCGGAAGTCGTAAAATCAGCTGTTCACCTGGCGGGTTTTTTCGGGGAGGAATACGGAAGTCCTTCTTTATCCGCCGTCTTGTTTTATCATATATTTCTGCAATAGTCAATGTTTTTTCCAGTTTAATTTATCATCAATCATTATACCTACACATTTGTTTTATTTTACTCTTTTAAAGGCCTACTGAAAGCCACTACTACCGACCACGCAGTCTGATAGTTTATATATCAATGATGAAATCTTAACATTGCAACACATGCCAATACGGCCGGGTTAACTTATAAAGTGCAATTTCAAATTTCCCGCCACACTTCCGGTTAAAACGTTTTATTATGCTGACGTATGCGTGTGACGTCACGAGGACAAGGGAAGTATTCAGAGCCCGGAGAATCCTATACAACAAGCTCTGTTTTCATTTCATAATTCCACAGTATTCTGGACATCTGTGTTGGTGAATCTTTGCAATTTGTTTAATGAACAATGGAGGCTGCAAAGAAGAACGTTGTGGGTGGGATCGATTGGTGTATTAGCGGCTGGCTGTAGCAACACAACAAGGACTTCTTACTTAGCAGACGCCTAGCCGATGCTGGCCGCCAAACCCACGGATGAAGTCCTTCGTTGCGCCGTCGATCGCTGGAACGCAGGTGAGCACGGCTGTTGATGGGAAGATGAGGGCTGGCTGGCGTAGGTGGAGCGCTAATGTTTTTATCATAGCTCTGTGAGGTCCGGTTGCTAAGTTGCTAAATTAGCCTTAGCGTCGTTAGCAACAGCATTGTTAAGCTTTACCAGGCTGATAATTTTTAACCGTGTAGTTACATGTACATGGTTTAATAGTATTGTTGATCTTCTGTCTATCCTTCCAGTCAGGGATTTATTTATTTTGTTTCTATCTGCATTTGAGAACAATGCTATCACGTTAGCTCAGTAGCTAAGTGTGTCACCGATGTATTGTCGTGGAGATAAAAGTCACATTGAATGTCCATTTAGCGTGCTTGACTCTCATTTTCAAGAGGATATAGTATCCGAGGTGGTTTAAAATACAAATCTGTGATCCACAATAGAAAAAGGAGAGAGTGTGGAATCCAATGAGCCAGCTTGTACCTAAGTTACGGTCAGAGCGAAAAAAGATACGTCCTGCACTGCCTCTAGTTCTTCACTCTAACGTTCCTCATATACGAATCTTTCATCCTCGCTCAAATTAATGGGTTAATCGTCGCTTTGTCGCTCCGAATCTCTCTCGCTCCATTGTAAACAAAGGAAAATTGTGAGGAATATTACCTCCTGTGACGTCACGCTACTTCCGGTACAGGCAAGGCTTTTTTTTATCAGCGAGCAAAAGTTGCGAACTTTATCGTCAATTTTCTCTACTCAATCCTTTCAGCAAAAATATGGCAATATCGCGAAATGATCAAGTATGACACATAGAATGGATCTGCTATTCCCGTTTAAATAAAAAAAAATCATTTCAGTAGGCCTTTAATTTCTATTCCGTCTATTTGTATTTGTGTTTGACTTTCTGTTCTACTTTCATATTTTCGTATTATAATAAAGACGCTCGAATAAGGCCAAGGGTATATAAAACGATCATGATCAATAATAAAATAAACGCCAGTGACCTTCTACGTCGACGCTAATGTCTTAAGTCAATGTCAGAAAGGGACTATTTAATGGGCGGTGCCTCGTCCCGGTCGTGCGCATTGATTCGCGTATGTGAGCAGGCCCGGCTTGTCAGTCACACTTTGAACGGCTCCGTGGCGCTCATCGTCATCACTGACTCTAGCTGGCGAGCCTCCCTCCTCCCGCTGACCGCCGAATGAGCCGCAGGGACAGGATGAACGCTTGTT
>NC_084740.1:6704752-6752252 GCF_033978785.1 Entelurus aequoreus
CGGCATTTTGTGGGTGTGGTACCGAACGGCGATGTTGACATGCGGAGTTTCAAGCACTCCTTATTCTCTAGCGGGTGACTTTTCAAATGATGCTAAATTTATAGAGCTGCTACTTTTTGTAGCAACGCTTTTGCCCCATACTTGACATATTACGGTTGTCTGTTCAACATCTTCCCGCTTGAAGCCAAACCACCGCCGGACGATGGACCCCCTGCTGTTTTACTTGGGAATGAATTCTTCCTTCATTTGTTACCAGATTCGCACCTTCTTTCTCTCGTATTACCGCTAGCATCACAGCTAACGTTACCATGTCGCTACCGCTCTGCTCCGTGAGAGCATATGACGTTGCACGCGCGACAGTATGTGACGTATGTAAGAAGGTGCGCTTGTTTTATGTCTCTGTGAGAAGGACAGACAAGAAAGAGTGATAAAAGCCTGTAGTGTAATGCCCGCAGCTAAAAGCAACTGCGTGAGAACGTATACTCCAATATCACGATATAGTCATTTTCCATATCGCGCAGAGACAAACCCGCAATATATCGAGTATATACGATATATCGCCCAGCTCTAGTGCACACTAAACATGTTCAATCAATCAATCAATCATTGTTTACTTATATAGCCCTAAATCACGAGTGTCTCAAAGGGCTGCACAAGCCACAACGACATCCTCGGCTCAGATCCCACATAATGGCAAGGAAAAAACTCAACCCAATGGGATGACAATGAGAAACCTTGGAGGGGACCGCAGATGTGGGGACGGTAAAAGTTAACGTGAGCAAATGATACATGTTCTTATTCATCAAATCTGTCTTTTTCTGTTCAAATTGTGCTAGTATAGAATAGAATAGCATGTTCTTATTCATCAAATCTGTCTTTTTCTGTTCAAATTGTGCTAGTATAGAATAGAATAGAAAGTACTTTATTGATCCCTGGGGGAAATTCAGCACCACAGTTCGCTCACAATAGACAATAAACACTTACGTTTTTTTTACATGTGAATAATATAAATACAGTCTATTATACAGCATTATTCACATGTGAATAATATAAATACAGTCTATGATACAGCATTATTCACATGTGGATAACATAAATAGTTTATGATACAGCATTATTCACATGTGGATAACATAAATACAGTCTATTAAACGGAATTATTCACATGTGAATAATATAAATACAGTCTGTTATACAGCATTATTCACATGTGAATAATATAAATACTCTCTATTATATAGCATTATTCACATGTGAATAACATAAATACAGTCTATTATACAGCATTATTCACAGGTGAATAATATAAATACAGTCCATTATACAGCATTATTCACATGTGAATAACATAAATACAGTTTATTATACAGTATTATTCACATGTGAATAATATAAATACATTATACATTTAAGTACAGTCAAAAAGGAAAATATGCATTATACAGTCTGATGGCTGTCGGTATGAAGGACTTCCTGTGTCGTTCCGTGTTAGTATTGGCACCTTTCACAGAACAGTATCAATACAGGAGGATCAGACATCTAATTTTTGCTGTCCAATATCCAAGTATATTTGACCTACGATTCTTGTCCTCCATGTTCTGCAACAACATAATTCTGTCATTGTTTTGATGTTTAGCTGCTTCACACTGTATGAGGTAAAATAAGTAAAGAGTCAATATATCATTTGTATTATATTTTGTAAAAATTGTATATTCGCCCCAGACTCTTCTTTTCTGATAGGAACTAAAAATCCACACATTTTGCCTTAAAAAATAACTGAAGTTAGTTTAAAAAAATTTTTTTTCCTCAAGCCACTGTGCCTCCTCTGAAGTCTTTGAACTCTTTCCTCACTTTGAAAGCCTCTCTTTTTAAAAGGGATCCATGCTATCATAAGAAAACCCAACTTTTCTTATCTGTTGGCACCTGTTTTCGTGAATTTGGGATCCTCACAACACAAGAAAATTTTACAATTGTGTCATATTTTGCCATCGTAATGTTAGCGGATATCTCTATATATGTATATATATATATCTATTAGGGTTGTACGGTATACCAGTATTAGTATAGTACCGCGATACTAATGAATAATTTTCGGTACTATACCGCCTCTGAAAAGTACCGGTCTGCCGGTACCAAAATATTGGCATCGGGACAACACTAGTATCTATATATGTGTGGTAGAGCAGTGCATCTCAAACTTTCTTCACCAAGTACCACCTCAGAAAACACTTGGCTCTCCAAGTACCACCATAATGACAAACATTAAAATACAGTAGCGTAGTAGGCTTAATATTGAACAAAAACAAGGCAGAGGTTTTGTTTAAAAACTATATTTAATATGTTGTGCCACTGTAACATTACACACAGTTTGAACTGTAACACTGTTTGAATATTTAATTGATTATTTGGCGTACCACTAGATGGAGCTAGTGCCTAAGTGTCAAAGTCAAGGCCCACGGGCAAGATCCGGCCCATGAATGAATGATCTATGGCCCCCTGGATGATATTTGATTAGTATTAGAACCGACCCGCAGGCCACAGCCGCCAGCTGCTGTTTTGCACGCACTAATACTCAGTGTTGGCGCTATGAATTTTTAAAATGGGGTCCCACCCCATCAAGTCATAAAAATGGGGTGCCACAGTAAATTTTTGGGGTCCCACTTTTTTGTAAGCGTTTTGAAAACAAATGATAAATGTATGCATTATCCTGTTATATCTCACATTCTATATTGTGTTTTGGAAAAAGGTTGTCATAAACGTTACTTAAATCATTAAAAAAATAATACAAAATAATAAAAATTTTATGCATATTCAGTTATAAACATCCGTTCACTTTTTTCTTTCCTTCATGGACCTAAACTTTACCGCTGCCGGTATTTTTTTCTATATTTTTATTGTAATATTTTCAGAATGTGTTTGTTCTATTTTTGGCCAAAGTAAGACAAAGAAAACAATCTGAAGTTGTCTTTATTTTTTTAGTTTTAATGCCATGATTTTAATAGTCCGGCCCGCCTCCATGCGGCCCCTGAGCTAAAATGAGTTTGACACCAACTAGTGGCATAGCCGTGTATAGAGAGATTACGACCAACTCTGTTTCAAAGTTGATAGCAAATATGGCGCACTGTAGTCATGTGAGGGGATTTTGACCAATCATTCAGGAAATACTAAATCCTAAATCAGTGTTTTTCAACCTTTTTTGAGCCAAGGCACATTTTTTGCGTAGAAAAAATCCGGAGGCACACCACCAGCAGAAATCATTAAAAAACGAAACTCAGTTGACAGTAAAAAGTCATTGGATATGACTTTAAACCATAACCAAGCATGCATCAATACAGCTCTTGTCTCAAAGTAGGTGTACTGTCACCACCTGTCACATCACGCCGTGACTTATTTGGACTTTTTTGCTGTTTTCCTGTGTGTAGTGTTTTAGTTCTTGTCTTGCGCTCCTATTTTGGTGGCTTTTTCTCTTCTTTTGGTATTCTCCTGTAGCAGTTTCATGTCTTCCTTTGAGCGATATTTCCCGCATCTACTTTGTTTTAGCAATCGAAAATATTTCGGTTGTTTTTATCCTTCTTTGTGTGGACATTGTTGATTGTCATGTCATGTTCGGATGTACATTGTCTTTGCTCCACAGTAAGTCTTTGCTGTCGTCCAGCATTCTGTTTTTCCTTACTTTGTAGCCAGTTCAGTTTTAGTTTTGTTCTGCATAGCCTTCCCTAACTTTCAGTGCCTTTTCTTAGGGGCACTCACCTTTTTTTTTTGTTTTGGTTTAAGCATTTGACGCCTTTTCACCTGCACGCTGCCTCCTGCTGTTTCCGACATCTACAGAGCAATTAGCTACCGGCTGCCACCTACTGATGTGGAAGAGTATTACACGGTTACTCTGCCGAGCTCTAGACAGCACCGACACTCAACAACAACACATCATTTGCAGACTATAATTACTGGTTTGCAAAAAATATTTTCAACCCACATAGGTGAAATTACATAATCTCCCACGGCACACCAGACTGTATCTCACAGCACTAGTGCCGCGGCACAGTGGTTGAAAAACACTGTCCTAAATGATTGGTCAAAAGCCTCTCACGTGACTACAGGCTGCCATGTTTGCTACCAACTTTGAAACAAGTTGGCCGTGCTCTCTCTATACACGACTCTGACGAGTAGTATTCGTACCCCAGTTTAAAAACACTGTTCTAGAGTAATTGATAAGTAGCAAGCGAGAAGGTATATTTATGACGTGATTGATGTAAACAGAGGTTATAACACCTTATGTATATTACCTGAGGGGGCGTGGCTACAGGATAGCTTTGCCAAATGGGAAAGGTTCCTTTCTTATTGGTCAATTTAAATGCAGACTGTCTCCTGGTCAGAGCATAGCCAAGGCAGAGAAAGGCGGGTCATCATGGCGGGAGGATACAGTATGTGTGAGCAGCCACATGTTAGAGGCATAAGAGGTAGGTGGACGAACAAACATGTTGCAGGCTTTTGAGCAGCCTTTGAGAAAAAAAATCCTATAGAGGATTAACTCCTGCTTACAGAAGCCAGCACGAACAGAGGGTGAAAAACGTTGGAGGCTGAGAGAGTCAGGTCGGCGTGATTCGGTCACGCTGCAAATGTGGAACTTGAAGCCAAGATTTGCCGAAATAAATTAATTGCTTACCCAAATCAACTAGGAACGTCCCCGGCCAGATTGACCAAACGGACAACTGTCCAGCGAGTGAGTCACTTTAACCTTGATCACGATACATGCAGCACATCGCCGTACTAACTACAGTACATACAGTCCACTGTCAAGCTAGCTGTGTACGAACAAAACATGAAATGTGGGTTAATACTTTACATACACTGCAATTACGGCTGGGCGATATATCGTATATACTCAATATATCGCGGGTTTGTCTCTGTGCGATACAGAAAATGACAATATCGTGATATTCAAGTATACGTTCTCACGCAGTTGCTTTTAGCTGCGGGCATTACACTGCAGGCTTTTCTCACCCTTTCTTGTCTCTCCTTCTCACAGAGACATAAAAAAAGCGCACCTTCTTACATACGTCTCATACTGTCGCGCGTGCAGAGAGGTAGAGGCATAGGTAATGTTAGCTGTGGTGCTAACGGTGCGGTGCTAACGCTAATACGAGGGAAAGAAGGTGCGAATCTGGTAACAAATGAAGGAAGAATTAATTCCCAAGAAAAACAGCAGGGGGTCCATCGTCTGGCAGTGGTTTGGCTTCAAGCGGGAAGATGTCGAACAGACAACCGTAATATGTCAAGTATGCGGCAAAAGCGTTGCTACAAAAAGTAGCACCACTGCTAATGTGTAGCATCATTTGAAAAGTCACCCGCTAGAGAATAAGGAGTGCTTGAAACTCCGCATGTCAACATCTCCGTTCGGTGCCACACCCACAAAATGCCGAAGCAACCATTTCCAGATCAACACCGTATGAAAGAAATAGTCAAAAACAGAAGGAGATAACGTCCGCAGGAACCTACCACAGAGCGAAGGACATACACTATTTGATTTCCTATTATGCAGCTCATTTTTATTTGACACTTATTGAAATATCTTGTGTGACATCATGCACAAAAGTGCACTTTATTTGTTTTAAACTACTGTAGTGGCGTTCTGTACAAAAAGTGCACTATAATTTAGTGTTGTTTTGATATGTCATCTTAGTGACATCATGCACAAAAGTGCACTAATAGCTTGTTTTAAAATGTCTCTGACAATCTTGCACTTTCTGTTTTGGAAATGACATGAATGTTTGTGCCACTGCTTAATAACTGTTTAATAAATACACTTTTGCTAAATTGACTTAGTTGTGATTTCCCTCTCTGCATGAAAGTTTAAAAGTAGCATATATTAATGCAGTATGAAGAAGAATGTTTAAATGTAGACACATAGAATCATCATACTGCTGTGATTATATGCATCAAGTGTTCATTCAAGGCTAAGGCAAAATATCCAGATATATATGGTGTATCGTGACATGGCCTAAAAATATTGAGATATTAATAAAAGACCATATCGCCCAGCCCTAACTGCAATATGATTGTTTATGTTTTGTCTGTACAGATTGGTGTCCTATCACATTGTGTTGCACATTACAAATACAAACTCAAAAGCCACAGTTGCTAGCTTCCCTCCCTCTCTCCGTAGCTAGCTTACTGCTAACGCTGTAGCATGGCCATGTGTTACTACGCTAGCAAAACCGTTTCTCAGTGTTCGCTCTTACATGTTACAGCCTTGTTATTATACAGGTCACGGAACGTAAACGAAGTATTGTTGGCTGTTTTTAGATGCGTTTTTGAATGGATAGCTCCCGTTAGCTGCATTGCTCGCCACCTAAAACGAGCTGATTCAAACAAGTTAAAATGCATAAAAAAACAAAAATAACTTTTGTCGTCTCGTCTCCCAAAAAGTGCAGTTCCCCTTTAAAAGAGACATTATTTGAAGCCTGCAAGTGCGGGTGTGAATATTTGCCAATAAAAGTTGTATTTTGCATGTACTGTATCTTCTTCGGCTGTGGAGAAACAGGTGAAAATACTCGTAAGTCTTTTGTTTTGCCCCATTTTGTTGTTGGCAACTAACGTTAGCATAGTCAATGTGACATTGCTGTTGCTGCTTGCTGCCGCTTCACGCGCTAGACTACCAGGGGGTGAGCCAGGGTAAACAATATTATGCCTTGTAAATTGATATTGCAAACTTTACATACATAGGTACCTACGCTCCCACATACATACACAAATACAGTACATACCTACATACTGAAAGTTCGTACATCCACACGCACATTCACTGTACAAACATTCATATACACATACTGTACATATACATTCACTGTACAAACATACATATACACATACTGTACATATATATTCACTGTACAAACATACATATATACATACTGTACATATACATTCATTGTACAAACATACATATACACATACTGTACATATACATTCACTGTACAAACATTCATATACACATACTGTACATATACATTCACTGTACAAACATACATATGTACATACTGTACATATACATTCACTGTACAAACATATATATATACACACTGTACATATACATTCACTGTACAAACATACATATACACATACATGTACATATACATTCACTGTACAAACATACATATACACATACTGTACATATACATTCACTGTACAAAAATACATATACGCATACTGTACATATACAAGTACATAAACATACATACACTCATGCACATAATCACATTTCATCAAACATAAGTTAACGTTGTTGCCCAAGGGGAAACTGGGTAACACATAGCACACTGACAAAGCTTAACCTATTGTTACTATAACAATCTACAAGGTTAATATAGGTGGCTTCTCTTTCTTCCCCTCCATCTTTCTGCATTCTTTTGTATCTCTAGTTATCATTATGTATATGTATTGTTGCATTTGAACAACTGTATTGTTGATAATAGAGGTCAATTAATGTTATTGTTCATTGCTCCATTTGTAGTGTAATAATGCTCATTGTCATTTCTGTATTATTATTTATTTCACTAACTGCTTCTTTGCTATCTCTTTTACCATCATATTTGTACATATCCTATTGGCTGATGTTGCTCTATTGTTGTTGTTATTGTTGTTATTGTTGTGTTTGCTGTTGTTGTCTTTGTCTCTCTGTCTTATCCCCCTATTTCCCCCACAATTTCCCCCTCTGTCTTCCTTTTTTTTCCTCTTTCTATACCCTCCTGCTCCGGCCCGGGTGCACCAAATGATAATATAAATACATTTAATAAAGTCAAATACAAATAAGGCAACAAGAGAAGTATCCCACACTTCTCTTTTGTAAAGTAAATGTGTACAGCCGATACGGGCATCTACATCAACTATGTAAAAAGCCTGAGAAGCTGGACAGGACAAAAAAAAAAAAAAAGATATTACAAACTTTAAAAGACATCGATCCATAATGAATCATATTGACTTTTTTACCCAGCCCTACATGATCTATTAAGAGTGTTTCTAGTTAAAACAGAAATTATACGGCCCCTAACAATGAATGTGAGAGAAATGAAGCTCTACTTGTCAACATATGCCTCTCTCCCCAAGATCATCCAGGGATGCTTACAGTGTGATTGGATGGCGTAGTCTGTGTTACATCATCACGATAATGACGTAGTCTCCTTCCACGCTGCTCCAACATAAGATGGCAGCAATAATGTCTGCCTGCAGACTTGCAAAGACTACAGTCGTTCACTCTCGAAATAAGGACTGCCATTATATTCAGTGTCCTTTTTCTGCCAGTAGTGTTATATATATTATATCAGGGCCATTTATATATATATTTATAATGTACTCCAGCCGTCACTTTTAGATATTTTTGAACAGATTTGCCACCATCCAAACACGGTCATTTAGTGCATCCAATGTCAGTGAAGATACTCACGCTTTGACAATTATCTGGAATGATTCTCAATTATTAATGCAAAAGAAAAAAAGAACAAATACAATTTGTGATCAGTTTAAACAGTGATCCACCTCTTTTGTGCTTTTGCCCAGATTTTAAATCCAAGCAAACCCTTGGGCGGTGTCGAGCAGTATTATTATGCATAGCAAAATCAAATACAGGCACATGCACCTTTAGGGAGAAGCTTTTAGGAGAATTCACAAATGCAAGACCTAGTTTCTCACGTGCCCTTATTTTTGCAAGATTTGTGTAGGATATTGTCTCAGATAACTCAATACCAACATCAAATACAACACTACCTAGCAAGAAAAGCCATTGTCTTTTTGGATTCAGTTTTACAGTGAAAAAAAAATGCATCCACTGAATTGATCTGCCAATTATTCTAATCATTAAATCAATTCAGATCATATGTACTTCTACAAGCTGATACACACGCCGGGTTTTCTCTTTACATCAAAACAACATTTAAGTAATACGAATGTATGAATGGATATACTGTATATAGTAGTGTTGTCCCAGTACCAAAATTATTTTGATACTTTTCGGTACTTTTCTAAATAAAGGGGACCACAAAAAAATTGCATTATTGGCTTTATTTTAACAAAAAATCTTAGGGTACATTAAACATATGTTTCTTATTGCAAGTTTGTCCTTAAATAAAATAGTGAACATACTAGACAACTTGTCTGTTAGTAGTAAGTAAGCAAACAAAGGCTCCTAATTTAGCTGCTGACATATGCAGTAACATATTGTGTCATTTATCATTCTATTATTTTGTCAAAATTATTAATATTAATCTACTTGTTCATTTACTGTTAATATCTGCTTACTTTCTCTTTTAACATGTTCTATCTACACGTCTGTTAAAATGTAATAATCACTTATTCTTCTGTTGTTTGATACTTTACATTAGTTTTGGATGATACCACAAATTTGGGTATCAATCCGATACCAAGTCGTTACAGGATCATACATTGGTCATATTCAAAGTCCTCATGTGTCCAGGGACATACAGTATTTACTGAGTTTATAAACATAATATACATTTAAAAAAAATGAAAGATAATGTTGTTTTGCCAAAAAATATCGATGTAATCATAATAGTATTGACTAGATACGCTACTGTACTTGGTATCATTACAGTGGATGTCAGGTGTAGATCCACCAATGGCGTTTGTTTACATTTTGACGCCGGTGAGCTACGGTGTGTAGTGAAGCATGTCTAGCAGAAACTTACTGTATTTATCGCCATGGAGGCGAGGATTAGTGATTTAGAAGTAGCTAAAACCGGTACTTTTCAGAGGCGGTATAGTACCGAATATGATTCATTAGTATCGCGGTACTATACTAATACCGGTATACCGTACAACCCTAGTATATAAGTTAAAGGCCTCCTGAAATGAATTTTTTAAATTTAAACGGGGATAGCAGATCCATTCTATGTGTCATACTTGATCATTTCGCGATATTGCCATATTTTTGCTGAAAGGATTTAGTAGAGAACATCGCCGATAAAGTTCGCAACTTTTGGTCGCTGATAAAAAAAGCCTTGCCTGTACCGGAAGTAGCGTGACGTCACAGGTTGAAGGGCTCCTCACATTTCCCTATTGTTTACACCAGCAGCGAGAGCGATTCGGACCGAGAAAGCGACGATTACCCCATTAATTTGAGCCAGGATGAAGGATTCGTGGATGAGGAACATGAGAGTGAAAGACTAGAGTGCAGTGCGGGAAATGCATGAAAGTTTAAAAGTAGCATATATTAATGCAGTATGAAGAAGAATGTTTTAATGTACACACATAGAATCATCATACTGCTGTGATTATATGCATCAAGTGTTCATTCAAGGCTAAGGCAAAATATCCAGATATATATGGTGTATCGTGACATGGCCTAAAAATATCGAAATATTAATAAATGGCCATATCGCCCAGCCCTAGGTGGGATTCATACTTTTGTTGAGTTTCTCTTTTTTATAAGTCCATTATTTTGCAAAACATACTTTCTAGAGGCAAATGCACAAAACGATTTAGTGATCTTGATGTTATAGTCAAAAGTGTCGGTGTCAGTTTCGGCGATACTAGCTTTGATTGATTGGTTGATTGATTGAGAAGTTTATTGACATCTTAAAGAATTGAATCCATGTAATGCTTTAAAAAGTCAAATGGATGGCACAAAAAGCCAAAAAGCTTGTTTCCATTGTGGTCTATTGCTCTGTATTTATTGTACTGTGTATATGATTGATACCAACATTCACAGAAGAGGAGCTAACAAAATCAAAAGGAGAGGAAGCTTCATAACAACCAACCACATAGAAGAGCACATAATATGGAATGATGGTGAAAAAGTAATGGAGACAGTGTGAACACAAACGTTATCATTTCAGGAGCGAGCTAGATGTGAGTACCTTCTCAGTAAAGTAGCTATAATGTTTTTTTTTTAGCTTCCTGATTGGTTACTTTCTTTAACACGTCACATTTCAGGAAGCGATGAGTCAAGAGACGTCGGCATTCCCCACAAACATGAAGAGTTTTGGTGGTAAAAATTGCACGTTTAATATTTACGATTGTCAGCCCAGACCCGTTTTGGGGACTATTATTGGGGCAAATTTCCTCTAAACACGCCTCAGACCACAAGACAATCTTAGAAGACATAAGATTCAGTCATTTGCTGTCTTTGTTGGGAAGGGGGACAATCGGGACAAAAACAGCGCAAATGTCCTTATGTGTGTACCCCACTTGAGATAGAGGGTGATAAAGCAGGCATCAGCCTCATAAAATGTGGGCCTATTGTAAAAACTGCTACCTCACATCACACCATTATAAAATCAGTTTTTTTAATGTGGCGTTAGTGAGAATAAGAGGTTCTTGCCACAGCGGGTGTAATTCTGTTCTAGTCAGGACTACTCGACTCGTTGATGACGGGGAGTGGATGAGACAGATCCAGGTCTGAGAGGCTTTGAAAGGAGAAGCGCTGCCTAAGGACGCAAAAAAGATGACATTTCATGTTCGCGTGACCTGGCGAAACATTGTAAGAGGACCATAAACATCCTAAAGGACTGGCTCACAAAAAGGCAGAGTCAGTACCCTTCTTCTTTTCAGGGTCTAGATTTGAGTGGTCACACCTCTAATTCCCGTGAGGTTTCCCATAAATCAGGTTAAACGCCACACTGGTTGAGCAGGGCCTTGTCTGGCACAGTGCTTTTAGAATTTGAGTATTCATTTAACTAGTGTCAAGTCATGCTCGCTGTTCTAAAAAATCCCAGAGATGCAAAGACGTCAGCTCCACCAGGAAATTAGAACAGTACGTCCTTGTCACTCATTAAATCAAAACGAGGCCAGCATGTCAAGTTTCACGTCCCTGTGGACATGTAACATTAGTTTGTCAAAAGCTTAAGGCAGTCTGTGGCCTCTGCATTGTGGGGCTAAAGGAAGAGAGACCATCAAAGTCTGTCGGAATACGCTTGGCACACTGATTAACCGCCTGAGTTTACCTTTAGGCAGGCAAAGAGTTTATCTTTTATTTCCAGAACCGTGCCTGTTTTCCAGTTCATGCTACCAGGTCTTCATGAACACTTTTTCTCCTATAATTTATTGGTATGCTGTTTTCCCCAGCCAATAATTTGACATGCATGTGCCTACCTATATGCCATTGCTGTCCTTTCCTTTGCATTTCCTCATTTACTCTTTAGAGCAAACTATTTTATAAAAATCATATGATAACTTTGGTTGTATGCATACTTTTTGTGTTAAAATGTTTGAGTGGACCTGCATGAAATGTTTATTCATGTAAATATAGTTTTTTCCAATAATGATCAATGTATGTTCTTTGCAGCTTGTGCTGCAAGGTAAAACATCTTTTCATGGAGCTCAAATCATTACATTCATATTTTACATTAAACTCTGTATAGTCAGACTCAATTAAAGTAGCCGTATGTAATAATGTGGCCAGAAATCGAAATCCCTGACTGAGGTTTCCAGTTACGCAGCCGAATCCAGCTTGATCGACTGAGCTACTCCATTTTACACAGAAATTAGGCTATTTTCAGGAAGAAGTACGCCATGCCTGCGTACAATATCACAACAAATGGCAATCATATGGTTATTGTCAGTACTATCAGAAAGCAAAGACTAAAAGAAACTACAACCAACGCTAGCAATGGTTATACTGGTGAAGATAAGTAAGCATGCTTAGCAGCCTAATGTACGCCCAAAACTAAAGAGGAAACATTTTACCAAGGTATACTGTTTCAAACGTTTCAGATTGCCATGTAGTGTAGTGCCATGTAGTCCACAATATGCAAACACGAATGACAAATTATTTTATCATGTGATTTGGCTGTCTCCTTACGTTTCACATCGTCATGACAGCCGAGCTAATGTTGGAACCCATTTCCTCAGCGTATCAGCATATTGAGAACGAAATAGGCACTGACACTACCCATATCTACATAGGTTTTATTTGTCGAAAATATGTTTTTCCCTCTCAGTTGGATGACACATCGACATACGGGCATATATTTCCCCTGTTATTCTATATGTCGATGTGTCATTGACCGGGCTACCATGCTAAGCATTACACTAGGAGCTAAGCACCATCACACTAATCATTCATTGCACGAACATACTAGCTTTGTTAGACAAGATCATAGACTGTATTGGACAATATAGTTTACATACAAAATGTCCATTTCCATTTATTGCAAGTAATAAGAAAACGTAAATGCCTTACTTGCCTTTCAAGGAGAAAATTAGCAAGTTTGAAAAAATATTTTTTGCCTTCAATCGTCTCCATCTTTCAAAAGCATCCCCGCTACAAATCGTCATTTTGTTCCTGGCTTTGTCATGAATAGGTTGAGAATCGTAACGACGGCTTTTAGATTTACTAAGGTCTGAGATGTTTAGTAACTTTACCAGTGGCAGTAGCTAAACAAAGGTGGCGGTGCGTAACTTGCAACCTGGATGGAACACACTCACAGACTTTCTAATTGGTCAAATTGTGGAGGGCGGGGCATCGAAATGAAAACAACAACAATATTTCGGGGCTGTAAATCTAATTTTGAAAGGAGCATATCCTGGCTGAACTACCGTTATCAGTAATAAAGGTATTTAAAAATAATACTAATAATAATATCAGGGCCATTTAATGATGACTTGACATGACATTTCTACATATTAAGTAAAAATATACCTATGCTGTCAACAATGAGCTCAAAACATAGCGTCCATTATCCAAGATTGTTGGCACTCATTTAATTCATTTGATCTACATGTACAATATATAGCAGTATATTTAAAGTACTTTACACATACAACAGGTCCCGAACAACATTCACTCCCCTCAATTCATGCCCCTCATTCACAAGCAAGCAGTTTGGTGACAGGCAAAAAAATTTTCCTCTGAGGAAGAAACTGTGACCTTCTTTGTTGGAATGTGGGAAGTGTGGTCAAAGCACCTGTTTTAAGTAAGAGAAAATGCTGAAATGTAGATTGCCGACCTGTGAGCAACACTAGGTTTTACCTAACATAATGAATAATCGTGATTTAAGGGGGTATTTCCTAATTGCTCACAGATAAGGCTGTGCCATATGGCAAAAAAAGGATCACAATTATTTTTTTTCATATCTGATCTCGATTACTATCAACATTTTTTACATTGTTTTTTACCTGCAAGTTTTGAAGCATCTGTACTAAAAACTAATTAGGGATTAGTTCAAAATTTTATTAACATACTGAGTAAATCAAGTACCTTAAATAAGAAAAACAATAACAAAACAATGTACCAATATGTTTGAGTTTACATGCTTTCAAGTAAAACAAAGCCCACATAAGGATGCATCAGTTATTAAAGTATTTAAACACTAGTACATCAGTTATTAAAGTATGTCAACACTAGTAGTCCAGCTAGTATTACAAACCCCGTTTCCATATGAGTTGGGAAATTGTGTTAGATGTAAATATAAACGGAATACAATGATTTGCAAATCATTTTCAACCCATATTCAGTTGAATATGCTACAAAGACAACATATTTGATGTTCAAACTGATAAACATTTTTTTTTTTGCAAATAATCATTAAGTTTAGAATTTGATGCCAGCAACACGTGCCAAAGAAGTTGGGAAAGGTGGCAATAAATACTGATAAAGTTGAGGAATGCTCATCAAACACTTATTTGAAACATCCCACAGGTGTGCAGGCTAATTGGGAACAGGTGGGTGCCATGATTGGGTATAAAAACAGCTTCCCAAAAAATGCTCAGTCTTTCACAAGAAAGGATGGGGCGAGGTACACCCCTTTGTCCACAACTGCGTGAGCAAATAGTCAAACAGTTTAAGAACAACATTTCTCAAAGTGCAATTGCAAGAAATTTAGGGATTTCAACATCTACGGTCCATAATATCATCAAATGGTTCAGAATCTGGAGAAATCACTCCACGTAAGCGGCATGGCCGGAAACCAACATTGAATGACCGTGACCTTCGATCCCTCAACCACTGTCACTAAATACAGTTGGTCGCTACATCTGTAAGTGCAAGTTAAAGCTCTACTATGCAAAGCGAAAGCCATTTATCAACAACACCCAGAAACGCCGCCGACTTCTCTGTGCCCGAGATCATCTAAGATGGACTCATGCAAAGTGGAAAAGTGTTCTGTGGTCTGACGAGTCCACATTTCAAATTGTTTTTGGAAATATTCGACATCGTGTCATCCGGACCAAAGGGGAAGCGAACCATCCAGACTGTTATCGACGCAAAGTTCAAAAGCCAGCATCTGTGATGGTATGGGGGTGCATTAGTGCCCAAGGCATGGGCAACTTACACATCTGTGAAGGCACCATTAATGCTGAAAGGTACATACAGGTTTTGGAACAACATATGCTGCCATCTAAGCGCCGTCTTTTTCATGGACGCCCCTGCTTATTTCAGCAAGACAATGCCAAGCCACATTCAGCACGTGTTACAACAGTGTGGCTTCGTAAAAATGAAGCCATGAAATTCTAAGTTAATTATTATTTGCAAAAAAAAATGAAGTTTATGAGTTTGAACATCAAATATCTTGTCTTTGTAGTGCATTCAATTGAATATGGGTTGAAAATGATTTGCAAATCATTGTATTCCGTTTATATTTACATCTAACACAATTTTTCCAACTCATATGGAAACGGGGTTTGTACAAGCTGTCAAGTTATCATTAACTTACAAAGATTGGTGGTCGTGTCCACAACTGGCTAGCATTGGCAGTAGTAGCACAGTGTTTTTCCACACACAGCTTTCGGACAACAAGTAGTCATTAAAATTTGCAAAAAAAAACACATCACTTGACACATCGAAGTCATTTGGGATTGTTCAGCTCTTCATTCTGGAGTTAGTTTCGTAGTTTGAGATGGCCGCGTGTACCGAAGGCAGACACACAAATGGGTGCTGGTCTTCCGGCTAAAGTGCTGGCCCCTGGCTTGCCATGCTCCATGGAGGTGAGTGCCTGTCAAGTGCAATTTTTTCGATTTTCCACATTTAATAGTAGATTGTCTTTTCAGCGAATAATCCCTTGATTCCGTCCACACTCGTCCCAGGAAGAATGCTTTGCAGAAATCTTTTATTTATAGATCTGTATCGCTCTGGAATAACCTGCCTCAAATTCTCACCGGCATTGAAAGTAAACAGGTTTTTAAAAGGAAAGTAATTTTTTATCTGAGTCTGTAAATTAGTTTGCTTGTTGATGATTTTTGTTTGGTTTTGTATTGTGTAGTTATATTTATATGGTAATTAATATTCTGTGACTGTAAATGGTTTGCTTGTTGATGCTTTTATTTGTTTCTGTATTGTGTAGTTATAATTATATGCTTTTACTTGTAATTGTATTGAGTTTGTGGACCCCAGGAAGACTAGTGGGTTGTTGTGGCAACCAGCTAACAAGGATCCTTAATAACAACCAAAATCAAAATCATTCCAATGACAATTAAATCATTGGTCCCTAGATAACTCCATGTTATGGCTGACATTTATTTTGCTGCTATCATCTGCGCGTTTAGTTTCAAGTTCGGTCATTCTGTTCATATCTAGGATTTTGTTTACGTCTTTGTTAGAGATGTCGGATAATGGCTTTTTTGCCGATATCCGATATTCCGATATTGTCCAACTCTTAATTACCGATTCCGATATCAACCGATACCGATATATACAGTGGTGGAATTAACACATTATTATGCCTAATTTTGTTGTGATGCCCCGCTGGATGCATTAAACAATGTAACAAGGTTTTCCAAAATAAATCAACTCAAGTTATGGAAAAAAATGCCAACATGGCACTGCCATATTTATTATTGAAGTCACAAAGCGCATTATTCTTGGAATTTGGGACATGCTCTCCCTGAGAGAGCATGAGGAGGTTGAGGTAGGCGAGGTTGGGGGGGGGTAGCGGGGGGTGTATATTGTAGCGTCCCGGAAGAGTTAGTGCTGCAAGGGGTTCTGGGTATTTGTTCTGTTGTGTTTATGTTGTGTTACGGTGCGGATGTTCTCCCGAAATGTGTTTGTCATTCTTGTTTGGTGTGGGTTCACAGTGTGGCACATATTTGTAACAGTGTTAAAGTTGTTTATACGCTCACCCTCAGTGTGACCTGTATGGCTGTTGACCAAGTATGCATGGCATTCACTTGTGTGTGTGAATAGCCGTAGATATTATGCGATTAGGCCGGCACGCAAAGGCAGTGCCTTTAAGGCACGCCCCCAGTATTGTTGTCTGGGTGGAAATCGGGAGAAATTCAGGAGAATGGTTGCCCCGGGAGATTTTCGGGAGGGGCACTGAAATTTGTGAGTCTCCCGGGAAAATCGGGAGGGTTGGCAAGTATGACTGGGAGACGCAACTGCTCTGTACTTCTCCCTATGTCCGTGTACCACTCCGCACAGCGACGTTTTAAAAAGTCATAAATTTTACTTTTTGAAACCGATACAGATAATTTCTGATATTACATTTTAAAGCATTTATTGGCCAATAATATCGGCAGTCCGATATTATCGGACATCTGTAGTCAAAATGGTTGTCATCACCACTTATTAATACCGTAGGTTTTTCAAATAGAAACGTTATGTCGGACTTTATGAAGTGACATTTTCCCTCCTTAGCCCTTCCATGTCTTATTAGTAAAAGGAAAATACAAGACTTTTGTCAACTTTATTTAAGTAGCACAATAGGAGCCTTGAATAAAACTCACACATCATGTCACACTGTCCATGCTAGAGGGATTTGTGTGCCAATTTCAAAAGAGATGCAGATGAGTCTTCAGAAGTGAAACCTGAAAGCAAGCTCGCAGTGTGTCTGATTCAAGTAAAACCGCCGCATGCGTCACCTTCGTCGCGATAAAGCAACACGCTGGTGGCTAGGATTTATCTCTCCACTTCTTTTGTGTGTCTTCTCATGCATCCTTGCCTATCATGCCATGTGCGTAATGGAAAAACTATAGGATGAACCACTATGCTCAGAGCAGGCTCTGCCTCAGGCTCTGTTTTTATGTTGTCACCATAGCGTGTCCCCCCCCCCTCACTAACATCATGATCCTTTATAGGCAAACTCATCATTGCCTTGCGACTTCAATATATGCCTGTCTCGCACCAAGTATTAATGTTATTACGGGTAGGGAAAAAAAAATCCAATTTGAAGTAGTGACGTGACACGCAGTAGTAGTAGGAAGCTGCTTTTTTAATCTCTAATTAGATCACACTAAGAAGGCACTATCTCCAGGGGAGCTGCAGCAGTTTTACCCACATGTGATCCACTTCAAAACGATGTCACTTATTCTCGCAGATAAATGCGTCAAATACATTTTGACTCATTTGACATTTTTCAGTTGGCATTTTTGTCTGTTCTAATGGATTTCTGTGAATAATGAAGTACACTCTTTATTGTATTCATTTAGTAATCTTGGATGTTAGAAGGAGTTAACTCCTTTTTTAAAATTAATTTAGTGGCCCAGAGCTGCCGGCATGGGCACAGTTTTGAATTTATTTTAAAACGGACAATAAGATATACACTATATTGCCAAAAGTATTTGGCCACCTGCCTTGACTCACATATGAACTTGAACTGCCATCCCATTCGTAACCCATAGGGTTCAATATGACGTGGGTCCACCTTTTGCAGCTATTACAGCTTCAACTCTTCTGGGAAGGCTGTCCACAAGGTTGCGGAGTGTGTTTATAGGAAAGTTCCACCATTCTTCCAAAAGCGCATTGGTGAGGTCACACACTGATGTTGGTGGAGAAGGCCTGGCTCTCAGTCTTCGTTCTAATTCATCCCACAGGTCAGGACTCTGTGCAGGCCAGTCAAGTTCATCCACGCCATACTCTGTCATAAGGGTGTAACGGTACGTGTATTTGTATTGAACCGTTTTGGTACGGGGGATTCGGTTCGGTTCGGAGGTGTACCGAACGAGTTTCCACACGGACATATTAAGTAGCGTACCGCACGTTGTGTAAACAATGCACACTGAGGCACAACACACGGCATGCTAGCAGCGACCGGGCTACAACAACATGTAAAAACCAGAGCTGGAAGACCCTCCTGCCTCGTTAAGATCTCCCGTTTGGGAACATTTCGGTTTCGCGGTGCAATACAACAATGGATAACATCGCTTCAACGAAGATAAAGACGAACAAACACAGCTCCCCACTGCATTCAAGCAGCCTCTCCTCGGTGAGTCAGGCAGGGCTAAAACAATAACAAATGTCGTTGGTGTTTTTATAGCAGCAGATTTAAGACCATATTGCATTAAAAACTAGATTTTGACCTACAGTACTTCTATGGTGGAAGAACAATGAGCCCATATATCCTCTTACTGCCAAGTTAGCCAGGCACTACCTCGCCATACCTGCTACCTCCGTGCCCAGTGAAAGACTATTTTCCACAGCTGGAGACATTGTAACTGCAAGAAGGTCTGCTCTTTCTGCAGACAATGTGGATAAACTGATTTTTCTGGCAAAAAAACATGAAAATTGAGTGAAAGTCACCAGGGTTAAAGGCTGGGGGAGAAAAAGAAAAGTTAATCTGAGGCTGAGTTGACTTGAAACTGTTAAATGTTGCACTTTTTATATGTAGAAAAAAAGTTTTGTCATTTTATTTAATCTGAGCAACAACTTGAAGCAGTTTAATGTTGCACTTTATATGTGGAAATGTTGCACTTTATATGTAGAAAGGTTTTGTTAAGAAACCAATTCTGAGCCTTATCTTATTTAGTTTTTATTTGATATATGTTGACTGCATGAACCCTGGCAATGGACCCTGTGTGTATATGTATGTTATTGTTATGTTAAAAGGATAAAGCCATTGTTTACAAATGTAGGTAAATAAATAACCAGAAATTGTATATTTTGTTTTTTTCTTACTGTACCGAAAATGAACCGAACCGTGACCTCTAAACCGAGGTACGTACAGAACCGACATTTTTGTGTACCGTTACACCCTTACTCTGTCATCCATGTCTTTATGGACCTTGCTTTGGAAGAGGAAGGGCCCGCTCCAAACTGTTCCCACAAAGTTGGGAGCATGGAATTGTCCTATGTTTGTAGAAACAGTCTCCATGCCTAAGTGCTTGATTTTATACACCCGTGGCCGGGCCAAGTGATTAGGACACCTGATTCTGATCATTTGGATGGGTGGCCAAATACTTTTGGCAATATAGTGTAGCTTTATAATTTGATATTAGTATTTTAGAAGTGCTAGTATTAAAAAGATGAATGACAATTGCAATTGCAACACCATTGATGTTGTCAAAAGTATCGATACTTCAATCTCAAGTGGATACCAACGCGCAAAAATGACATCAGTACCTGTTTTTATTCAGTATTGTCAGCATAGAATAACAACTCTTTCCCCGCCGCGAGCCGCGTCAATGCTCGGCACGTGAGCACTGAGTCAGCGCCAAAAAAAGATAACCTGCTGTCTTAGAAAAATGAGCCAGTGTTTCACATATATTTACTTATTTGTGGAAGCCTGTCACAAATGCAAATGGAATTGTAACATGTGGCGTGAATTGAAGTGAAGTGAATTATATTTATATAGCGCTTTTCTCTATTGACTCAAAGCGCTTTACATATTGAAACCCAATATCTAAGGATAGATGGATTTAAACCAGGGTGGGTGGCAATGGGAGCAGGTGGGTAAAGGGTCTTGCCCAAGGACACAACGGCAGTGACTAGGATGGCGAAAGCAAGAATCGAACCTGGAACCCTCAAGTTGCTGGCACGGCGAGGTGGCACTCAGGATTTTTAACATCTTGTCCTGTGTATTTGGAAACATGTATTTTAATGTTGTCATTATGGTGGTACTTAATGAATACTTATGTCTACTACACTACTGTATATAAAGTTGTCATTATGGTGGTACTTAATGAATACTTAGGTCTACTACACTACTGTATACAAAGTTGTCATTATGGTGGTACTTAATGAATACTTAGGTCTACTACACTACTGTATTTTTATGTTGTCATTATGGTGGTACTTAATGAATACTTAGGTCTACTACACTACTGTATATAAAGTTGTCATTATGGTGGTACTTAATGAATACTTAGGTCTACTACACTACTGTATTTTTATGTTGTCATTATGGTGGTACTTAATGAATACTTAGGTCTACTACACTACTGTATATAAAGTTGTCATTATGGTGGTACTTAATGAATACTTAGGTCTACTACACTACTGTATTTTTATGTTGTCATTATGGTGGTACTTAATGAATACTTAGGTCTACTACACTACTGTATATAAAGTTGTCATTATGGTGGTACTTAATGAATACTTAGGTCTACTACACTACTGTATTTTTATGTTGTCATTATGGTGGTACTTAATGAATACTTAGGTCTACTACACTACTGTATATAAAGTTGTCATTATGGTGGTACTTAATGAATACTTAGGTCTACTACACTACTGTATTTTTATGTTGTCATTATGGTGGTACTTAATGAATACTTAGGTCTACTACGCTACTGTATATAAAGTTGTCATTATGGTGGTACTTAATGAATACTTAGGTCTACTACACTACTGTATTTTTATGTTGTCATCATGGTGGTACTTAATGAATACTTAGGTCTACTACACTACTGTATATAAAGTTGTCATTATGGTGGTACTTAATGAATACTTAGGTCTACTACACTACTGTATTTTTATGTTGTCATTATGGTGGTACTTAATGAATACTTAGGTCTACTACACTACTGTATATAAAGTTGTCATTATGGTGGTACTTAATGAATACTTAGGTCTACTACACTACTGTATTTTTATGTTGTCATTATGGTGGTACTTAATGAATACTTAGGTCTACTACACTACTGTATATAAAGTTGTCATTATGGTGGTACTTAATGAATACTTAGGTCTACTACACTACTGTATTTTTATGTTGTCATTATGGTGGTACTTAATGAATGCTTAGGTCTACTATACTACTACAGGATGACAATATTAATACCTGGAACCCTCAAGTTGCTGGCACGGCCACTCTACCAACCGAGCTATACCGCTAGTAGTGTGCAAACCAACCTTTATCAATTCCACAAGTACTAAAAAAACCACAGTTTAGAGACACCCTTTTCTTGTTTGGCCACAATTTGAACACCACTGGTTTACTTATTACACACCAGCAAGGCAAAGTGTGGCCTGTGGGCTACTGCTAAACGCAATTCTCTCTTTATCGGCCAGTGGCACATTGTAGAAATAGAATAAACAAAAAACCCCAGCAAAAATAGAGAAATACAGCAAAAAGGCATAAGGTAATGAGAAAAGGTTGAAATGTTGATACCAATAATGAATAAAAACAAATATAATATATATAATATATACCTATTTCATTTCAAATTACATGATGACGTCCCATGGTGACGTCACATTACCACGGCGTGGCGGATTGGAGAGTGGCCGTGCCAGCAACCTGAGGGTTCCTGGTTCGATCCCCAGCTTCTACCAACCTAGTCACGTCCGTTGTGTCCTTGAGCAAGACACTTCACCCTTGCTCCTGATGGGTCGTGGTTAAGGTCTTGCATGGCAGCTCCCGCCATCAGTGTGTGAATGTGTGTGTGAATGGGTGAATGTGGAAAAAGTGTCAAAGCGCTTTGAGTACCTCGAAGGTAGGAAAGCGCTATATAAGTATAACCCATTTACCATTTACCATATTGGAAGAATATTGAGATTAACATTGTTTGTTACACAAACCCCGTTTCCATATGAGTTGGGAAATTGTGTTAGATGTAAATATAAACGGAATACAATGATTTGCAAATCCTTTTTAACCCATATTCAGTTGAATATGCTACAAAGACAACATATTTGATGTTCAAACTGATAAACTTTTTTTTTTGTTGCAAATAATCATTAACTTTAGAATTTGATGCCAGCAACACGTGCCAAAGTAGTTGGGAAAGGTGGCAATAAATACTGATAAAGTTGAGGAATGCTCATCAAACACTTATTTGGAACATCCCACAGGTGTGCAGGCTAAATGGGAACAGGTGGGTGCCATGATTGGGTATAAAAACAGCTTCCCAAAAAATGCTCAGTCTTTCACAAGAAAGGATGGGGCGAGGTACACCCCTTTGTCCACAACTGCGTGAGCAAATAGTCAAACAGTTTAAGAACAACATTTCTCAAAGTGCAATTGCAAGAAATTTAGGGATTTCAACATCTACGGTCCATAATATCATCAAAAGGTTCAGAGAATCTGGAGAAATCACTCCACGTAAGCGGCATGGCCGGAAACCAACATTGAATGACCGTGACCTTCGATCCCTCAGACGGCACTGTATCAAAAACCGACATCAATCTCTAAAGGATATCACCACATGGGCTCAGGAACACTTCAGAAAACCACTGTCACTAAATACAGTTGGTCGCTACATCTGTAAGTGCAAGTTAAAGCTCTACTGTGCAAAGCGAAAACCGTTTATCAACAACACCCAGAAACGCAGTCGGCTTCTCTGGGCCTGAGCTCATCTAAGATGGACTGATACAAAGTGGAAAAGTGTTCTGTGGTCTGACGAGTCCACGTTTCAAATTGTTTTTGGAAATATTCGACATCGTGTCACCAAAGGGGAAGCGAACCATCCAGACTGTTATCGACACAAAGTGTAAAAGCCAGCATCTGTGATGGTATGGGGGTGTATTAGTGCCCAAGACATGGGTAACTTACACATCTGTGAAGGCACCATTAATGCTGAAAGGTACATACAGGTTTTGGAACAACATATGCTGCCATCTAAGCGCCGTCTTTTTCATGGACGCCCCTGCTTATTTCAGCAAGACAATGCCAAGCCACATTCAGCACGTGTTACAACAGCGTGGCTTCGTAAAAAAAGAGTGCGGGTACTTTCCTGGCCCGCCTACAGTCCAGACCTGTCTCCCATCGAAAATGTGTGGCGCATTATGAAGCGTAAAATACGACAGCGGAGACCCCGGACTGTTGAACGACTGAAGCTCTACATAAAACAAGAATGTGAAAGAATTCCACTTTCAAAGCTTTAACAATTAATTTCCTCAGTTCCCAATCGTTTATTGAGTGTTGTTAAAAGGAAAGGCCATGTAACACAGTGGTGAACATGCCCTTTCCCAACTACTTTGGCACGTGTTGCAGCCATGAAATTCTAAGTTAATTATTATTTACAAAAAAAAATAAAAGTTTATGAGTTTGAACATCAAATATGTTGTCTTTGTAGTGCATTCAACTGAATATGGGTTGAAAATGACTTGCAAATCATTGTATTCCGTTTATATTTACATCTAACACAATTTCCCAACTCATATGGAAACGGGGTTTGTACATACTTGAAGACTCCACACCACTGCTGTTTTTTTTAGAATGTAAATAGTTGTCTATTGCTGTTATTTGCTCGTACAGTGGTCCAGGGTTTTTCAACCTTTTTTGAGCCAAGGCACATTTTTGCGTTGAAAAAATGCGAAGGCACACCACCAGCAGAAATCATTAAAAAAACGAAACTCAGTTGACAGTAAAAAGTCGTTGTCGCAATTGTTGGGTATGACTTTAAAGCATAACCAAGCATGCATCACTATAGCTCTTGTCTCAAAGTAGGTGTACTGTCACCACCTGTCACATCACACCCTGACTTATTTGGAGTTTATTGCTGTTTTCCTTTGTGTAGTGTTTTAGTTCTTGTCTTGCGCTCCTATTTTGGTGGCTTTTTCTCTTTTTTTGGTATTTTCCTGTAGCGGTTTCATGTCTTCCTTTGAGCGATATTTCCCGCATCTACTTTGTTTTAGCAATCAAGAATATTTCTGTTGTTTTTATCCTTCTTTGTGGGGACATTGTTGATTGTCATGTCATGTTCGGATGTACTTTGTGGACGCCGTCTTTGCTCCACAGTAAGTCTTTGCTGTCGTCCAGCATTCCGTTTTTGTTTACTTTGCAGCCAGTTCAGTTTTAGTTTAATTCTGCATAGCCTTCCCTAAGCTTCAATGCCTTTTCTTAGGGGCACTCACCTTTTGTTTATTTTTGGTTTAAGCATTAGACACCTTTTTACCTGCACGCTGCCTCCCGCTGTTTCCGACAGCTACTTGCTGCCACCTACTGATATGGAAGAGTATTACACGGTTACTCTGCCGAGCTATAGACAGCACCGACACTCAACAACAACACATCATTTGCAGACTGTAATTACTGGTTTGCAAAAAATATTTTTAACCCAAATAGGTGAAATTAGATACTCTGCAGTAGTCTATTGTATTGTTTGTTTTGACAGGTTATAGAACACTGCTGTTCTTATTTTAGTTAAGTTAAGTTAAGTTAAGTTAAAGTACCAATGAATGTCACACACACACTAGGTGTGATGAAATTTGTCCTCTGCATTTGATCCATCCCCTTGATCACCCCCTGGGAGGTGAGGGGAGCAGTGGGCAGCAGCGGTGCCGCGCCCGGGAATCATTTTGGTGATTTAACCCCCATTTCCAACCCTTAATGCTGAGTGCCAAGCAGGGAGGTAATGGGTCCCATTTTTATAGTCTTTGGTATGACTCGGCCGGGGTTTGAACTCACAACCTACCGATCTCAGGGCGGACACTCTAACCATTTGAACGTGTAGTTGCCTCTCGGCAGGTCGTGCTGCAATTTCACTTCTGTGCAAAATGTGTCTTACATACTCTGACAGTTTGAAACGGTTTAAATAAAGTAATGCATTTAAAAGTATTTGGGTTCAGTTTAATTTTTTTATTTTTAGAAAATTGTGGAAACTCATTGGTATTACCGAAATTCTGTTATCGTGACAACCTTATCGCGATAATGCCATAGACACTTTTTCATGCACAAGGCCATGGATCACATTGAACAATGTGTCACTGATATCTCACATGTGCTTTGTTTTCTGTTAGCCAAATGTAAGGATTATACTAAGGTGATATTTTTAAGTCCCTGCAATATGAGCTCTTCGTGTTCACCTTGACCTTTTCTGCAAGTTTGTTGCTGATTGATCCCAATGAATAATGAATGACTGTTGAATGGCCATTACACCATCAGTGCTGCCTGAACTCTTGGATAGGTTGATACATCCATCTTTCGCTGATGCTCTGAAATTGCATCTTTAGTTTCTTATAGTTTCACTCTTTCATTTTGCAGGATGCACTACACAACAATTCTTATATTTGTCAGGCATCCCAGATGTCCTCTATTTAGCGGAATTCCGCTATTCTTCTAGCCAAGTGATTGTCAATCGGTAGTGGTATGCGGGCTCCATCTAGTGTTAGGCCAAAGAATCACTAAAATATAGAGATGTTTCGATGCCGATACAGCACTTTTTGGAGGTATTTGTATCAATAAGTACTTGTAAATAAATCTCCAAAACCATACTAATATGTATTTCGTAAGAAACCTCCAGTGTACGACCTAACACAAGCAAAGAAGTACGCTAGCATGCCAATGTTGCTACACGGGAATGACTTCTTCCCCTCTTTCACCGCAAATGGAAAACCATTGCACCAATGGAAGACTGCGCTAACACAGCAAACGTCATGTTAGCATGGCAACATGCAAACTTTGCAATGTCTTTGTTTCAGGGGGGGAAACACATGTAGGACGTTTCAATACAAGCAACTTGATGAAGCACCTGAATGCCTGCCATGCAGACACACACAATGAAGTTACCGCGGCTAAAGCTAATGAGGCGGGACAACAACAAAAACAAACCCTGACAGATTTATTCCAGCGCAATGAAACGTTTTCATGAGAATCCATAGTATTGGATGGTCAACCGCTCACAGTGGTGGAGAATGTTGGATTTCGCCTAAACACATGACCGAAACAACCCTTCCTGACCTGTATAAGTAAATGTTTACTTTTGAAAGTTGAACTTCAGCTGTTTGCACTATTTTTGATACCGTTATCGTCAAATTTATCAGTGTTACGGAATTAAAAGTAATATCACTTATACTTCTTGTCATGATTTTTTTCATGATTTATACATTTATAATACTAAACCCATTAACTTATAATAGATCGAGTGCTGCATAGCCAAAGTCGCCCTTGTGTGGTGTTCGTGTCTGTGGGACCCGAGTTTTCATTTTTTATTAAAAGAAAAATTATACAATTAATAAATTTTTCAAACGGAGACTCACTGACTTTGGCTAATTTTCTGTGAAGAACATATATCAGAATACATATTTAATGACCACACACAATACACCCCCCCACACATTTCTATTACATATAAGATGTCCAGGTCCACTGGACCCGGGCTAATAGAAGTGTGGAAATTGATGTTCTGTGTACCACACACACACACACGCACACACACACACACACACACACACACACACACACACACACACACACACACACACACACACACACACACACACACACACACACACACACACACACACACACACACACACACACACACACACACACACACACACACACAGCAGGCCTACACGGGAGGAGGACAGAGTGTAGGTACACAGAACATCAGAGGGTCAAATGTGCGAGAAAATG
Source organism: Entelurus aequoreus (assembly GCF_033978785.1). NCBI lineage: Eukaryota > Metazoa > Chordata > Actinopteri > Syngnathiformes > Syngnathidae > Entelurus > Entelurus aequoreus. The sequence continues at coordinate 6,732,214 of NC_084740.1, forward strand.
AGAGCAGACAATGTTGACAAACAATGTTGCAACCTTGTGTGGGAACCGCAGGTGCAGAAACACAAAAGAAGAATCCCTGTGGGATGCAGAAACTGGCAGAGAAATTTTCCGTGCAACGTTCATATTGTTGTTACTCTGGCTGAGAAACAACAATATGAACATTCCACAAGGGTTAAAAGCACTATAATCATGAATTTATCAAGATTACATGTAATAAAAAGCCTAATGTTATAATTGAACAAACATACTTGTAGCAGATACCATGAATGCAATCTTACATCCTTGACTTTAAGTGACTCACTATTTCAACAAAATATTTTAGTTTTTACAATGACAATATTTGTTATCAAATATAGCCATCATATCTCATGTATTTATTAAATGCCTTGTAGTGATGGAATGAAGATTTGTTTTCAAACCAAACAAAACATTGAACTAATGAAATAAACCATGGACTAATGAAATAAACTATGGATGTTTTACATTTTGGAATGGCTTGTATTAATATGATAAATATATGTTCTCAACAAAAACAATGAACTATTGATGCTTTGGTACAGTCATGAAAAAAAAAAAGTTTGGCCTTCAGTTTATAGCATCTAATAGATAAAAAACAATGGTACGTTTTCCCGCATTTATACAGAATTTTCTACGTAAGAAATGCCTTCCAAAGCATCTTAAAAATGGTCAAGTCTGCCCCCTGAACCCTAAAAAGGGCCTCTGTGACCCCAGCTGATATTTTTCAATTCCTCTATTTTTTCAACCTTACTGGGATCCCTGATTGGTCTAGCAGTGTATTCAGAAGAGGATAATGCATGCTTTTGAGAGCGCTTCATGGCAGTCAGTAGTAATATAATTGAGAGGTAGCTGGCCCACAGTTCTTACAAACCCACTGAACAGGAGGTGTAGCTTGAAGATTTGCAGAGATTAGGCTCCTCCTTGGAGTTAGAGGTCACTGGACCGCGACACTAAGCTCATCTGTGGCAGGGTGATGGTGTGGAATATATGTTTCATGCATTGGTAAAGGCTGTATAAAGTATATTGTGGCTATACATCGTCTGTCTAGTACTGATTTAACAGTCCTGTAGCCTATCCTAAATTCTCCACAGCCTCAGATTTCCATGGAATAGTTGGATGGCTTTTGGGGCTTTGGGTCTTGGGAGGCAGTGAATTAAACAATTATTTTTTATATTTGTTTTACATGGTGGAACATGGGTTAGTGCTGGTGCCTCATAATAAGAAGGTCTTGTGTTTGATTCTGGGGTCTTTCTGTGTGAAGTTTGCATGTTTTCCCCCTGGCACCCCGGCTTCCTCTCACCTCCAAAGTCATGCACCTGAGGATAGGTTGATTAGCAACACTAAATTGGCCCTAGTGTGTGAATGTGAGTGTGATTGGTTGTCTGTCTATCTGTGTTGGCCCTGCGATGAGGTGGCGTCTTGTCCAGGGCGTACACCGCCTTCCGCCATATTGCAGCTGGGATATGCGCCAGGGATGGATGGACGGATAGGTTTTCATTGGCAATGACAGTTTAGAGCTCAAAAACACACTTGAGCATCCTACAGAATCTATTAAAACGGATGACATTGGCAGCCTTGTGTTTATTAGCCTGGGCATGTGCTAACAGATCCAGTAAAAACAGCAAGGGCAGGAATTGGAAGGTGACCAGCATCACAGAATGCATTGCGTTTAAACGTGGACGTACCCCCTGTATTTATGGTTTGTATGCATTGCTACAATATGAAAATCTGTAAAGTTTTTGGTTATCAGCCAGATAGTGACCACACCTTTCTGCAGGGTGACTGCAGAACTTGAAATTTAATCACGTAGTAGCTTGCATTATCTTTGATGGTCTTATCTGACACTAACACTGCATCTGGTGTCACGGTTCTTAGGTTTTTCACACTTTCAGTTTGTGAAAATCTCCAAAGGCCAAAATGCAAGTGGTATTGAGAGATACTGCAATATATCTGTGCAGTCAAATGTACAAGGAACTTTGTCATACCAACACATGGATGGCACACATTTAGTACCCAAAGTCCCAGGTTTAGCAAAATGAGACCCACAAAAATGATAGTATGTACATTATAATTGTAATAGAATAGGATTTAAAAAGAGTAGGTTGTAAATAGCATAGGCTAACATGTTACAATGTAGTGAAATTCAAATGATAGTTCATACATATAAAAATGTTGGCTTTCCATTTGTAAATTAACATCAGTATCATTACTGATAATTACTGATAGAAATATCCATGATTATAATTGTTGCATGAGGCATTTACTGAGAAACAAGGATTTGTCTGGAACTACAGTACCTTCCTTCCTCATCTTGGCGATGATATGATGTTTCTGAACAAAACAGTATATTCAATATAACATTATTAAAGGGGTACTGCACTTTTTTTTTAATGTTGCCTATCATTCACAATCCTTACGTGAGACAAGAACACGTATGTTTTTCAGTTTTTTTATGCATTGTAACAGTAAATAAATGCAAGAAAAAGCCTGCTTACATTGAAACCTATGGGAGTTACTTTATTCTGCATATAATGCGCTTAAACAAACATCCAAACACTTCCATCAAGGTTTTATATACATGCTGTAAGTATACATGTCATGTATTAAGAGGCACATTCATAATAACATGTAATATTTACATATTTTGGTCATTTTAAGCATTTGGGGGCGCATTATTTTCAAAAACGCATCACAACATTCGCTTTTTCCTTCGACAACATCATTGATTATACTCACTGCAGACTTCATTAGAGCCAAAATACATAATAAAACATCACTTACTGTACAATGTTTGCTGTCACTGGGATGCCGACTGTTTGGATGTTGCTATATTTCCGTTTAGATGAAGAATGACTCATAAGAGGAATGGAACCAAGCGTATGTTCTTGTCTTTCTTGCCATTACCGGGCCTAAATTGGATGGTAAAGCTAACCAACTTCTTGGATTATGTCCTCATCCTTCTACTATCCAGGTGAGAGGCATTATTTATGATCCAAAATAAACTTTCCCAAGCTCCAAGGCAAGAAAACAGATTGACGATGTCAATAAAGCAGCACGAGCTAGTTAGCTCTCTCTGATCATGGTGCCGCTGTAAATAGTTTGTTTCTGTTAGCGCTTATAATTTCAATATCATTAATACTTGGTTAATAGTCAGGTCTTGAAATGTAAATGTAGTATTGTTTGCAGTTTTTGGATGGTTATTTAGAGGGCTTAATGGGCGAATGGAGGACCTCCCATTGACTCCATTGTAAAAGGATTTTTATTTGCGAGTTAGAATGCATTAAAAATACATCTGTCTTCTTGTCTCTCATAATGATTGTGAATGTTAGGCAAATGTGCAAAAATCCCCCACAAAATATGCAGTTCCCCTTTAAGTTACACAGCTGTGTGCCTTGATGAGTAACAAATGTGTCATTAGTTTATTAAAGAGTAGTTATTGTTCCGACCTTCCTAATACAGCATAAAGCCATTATGTTTAATATTATACTTGCACACAATCTAAATTAATCTTAAAAAGACCAGGTGTAGAAAGGCCGTGAATAAACTGCAGAAAACAATTTTAGGACTTAAACAAATGATATGATATACCCTTCTTAATTCAAAGTCCATGTCTTAAATCTTAGATTGCATGGATTAAACCATCAGACATTACAAGCGGTACTAATCCTGTGGATAAGGTTCTTGTTATTCCTGGGCTGCACCGACGTTAACTAACATTACAGTATTCCTAGTTAAAATGGGATGTCGTGGAGGCTGGGAAGAAAAGGGTAAATAAGGATGAGGGAAGATGTGGGTGGTTACAGCTGTAACCTATGAAAGGCATCTGAGGAAAGCATCTGAAGCGAAAATGTACCTATTTAGCCCACGTTGATTTTTAATTGCGCCAAAGTCAAAATACAGTACACCAACAAAATGTGGCATCATGTGGTGTGTAACATAGTGGGTCTCCAAACTTTAACACAACACCGTATGTGTTCTTTTGCCCCCTTTGGTCTCTCACTCTCCCCCTGAACAATTTCACACAGTATGAGTCATTGGCTTCTACTGCCTGAGAGCCGTCTTACTGTTTTTGCCAGGAGACGCCGGATGTGTTGTGAACCCCACCGCGCATCTTTTTCATGAATGCCATAAACTGTAAAGGCATATGACAGGCCTGGAGAAGCAGAAGGAAACACGTTCTCATCACTAGCCCCTACGACCCAGTCAATGTGGGTACGCAGTGCTTGTGCTGAACCAGTTTGGAAAATAATCCAATTGCAATTTGTTTACCTCAATATTGCGATTGTCATGTAATATGCAGCTATTTTAAAGGCCTACTGAAATGAATTTGTTTTATTTAAACGGGGATATCAGATCCATTCTATGTGTCATACTTGATCATTTTGCGATATTGACATATTTTTGCTGAAAGGATTTAGTATAGAACAACGTCGATAAAGTTCGCAACTTTTGGTCTCTGATAAAAAAAAAACCTTGCCCCTACCGGAAGTAGCGTGACGTTGTCAGTTGTTCACTCCCTCATATTTTCCTATTGTTTTCAACGCAGCTAGAGCTATTCGGACCGAGAAAGCGACGATTACCCCATTAATTTGAGCGAGGATGAAATATTCGTGGATGAGGAACGTTAGAGTGACGGACTAGAAAGCAGGGAAATACTTTTTTTTTTCTCGCTCTGACCGTAACTTAGGTACAACCTGGCTCATTGGATGCCACACTCTCTCCTTTTTCTATTGTGGATCACGGATTTGTATTTTAAACCACCTCGGATACTATATCCTCTTGAAAATGAGAGTCGAGAACGCGAAATGGACATTCACAGTGACTTTTATCTCCACGACAATACATCGACGAAGCTCTTTAGCATGAGCTAACGTGATAGCATCTGTCTCAAATGCAGATAGAAACAAAATAAATAAATCCCTGACTGGAAGGATAGACAGAACATCAACAATACTATTAAACCATGTACATGTAACTACACGGTTAATAGATCTCAGCCTGGCAAAGCTTAACAATGCTGTTGCTAACGACGCTAAGGCCTCACAGAGCTATGATAAAAACATTAGCGCTCCACCTACGCCAGCCAGCCCTCATCTGCTCTGCTCATCAACACCCGTGCTCACCTGCGTTCCAGCGATCGACGGCGCGACAAAGGACTTCACCCGATCATCCGTGCGGTGGGTCTGCTAGCATCGGCTAGGCGTCTGCTATCCAAGTAAATAGTCCTTGTTGTGTTGCTACAGCCAGCCGCTAATACACCGATCCCACCTACAACGTTCGTCTTTGCAGCCTCCATTGTTCATTAAACAAATTGCAAAAGATTCACCAACACAGATGTCCAGAATACTGTGGAATTATGAAATGAAAACAGAACTTTTTTGTATTGTATTCAATGGGGAAGGCATACCTCTGTTCCCCGGGCTACGTCACGCGCATACGTCATCCTCCGAAGGCTTTTTCAACCGGATGTTTAGCGGGAAATTTAAAATTGCACTTTATAAGTTAACCCGGCCGTATTGGCATGGGTTGCAATGTTAAGATTTCATCATTGATATATAAAATATCAGACTGCGTGGTCGGTTGTAGTGGCTTTCAGTAGGCCTTTAAGATCTTCTTTTCATGTATTGTTCAGCAAAACAAGCAGTTAACCAATCTGTGTTATAATAAACAATATTTATATTATACATAAATTCTCCCTTTTTTTTTATAAACAATACAAATTGTTTTGCAGTCTTGCAAAACAAACGTGTGGTGTAAACTAGGGATGTAATGAATCATCGAATATTTTAAAAAAAGCTTCAATTTGTGAACGTGGCCTTCCGCCCGAGTGCAGCTGAGATAGGCTCCAGCACCTCCCCCCGACCCCGGAAGGGACATGTGGTAGAAAATGGATGGATGGAATTTGTTTTTTGTTGCTTACACGTTTTGTGTAATGAATTTAATTAATACATATTTATAAAATGTGCCCAGAACTCAATATATGCGGACATTGCTTCCGTAAGACTGTTCCAATTAGTGTTGTCCCGATACCAATATTTTAGTACCAGTACCGGTACCAAAATGTATTTGTAGATAATGGGGACCACAAAAAATCTTACTGTACATTAAACATATGTTTCTTATTGCAATCGAAGAACAGTTTTGTCTAGAGATGTCCGATAATGGCTTTTTGCCGATATCCAATATTCCGATATTGTCCAAGTGGCCGTGCCAGCAATCGGAGGGTTGCTGGTTACTGGGGTTCAATCCCCACCTTCTACCATCCTAGTCACGTCCGTTGTGTCCTTGGGCAAGACATTTCACCCTTGCTCCTGATGGCTGCTGGTTAGCGCCTTGCATGGCAGCTCCCGCCATCAGTGTGTGAATGTGTGTGTGAATGGGTGAATGTGGAAATACTGTCAAAGCGCTTTGAGTACCTTGAAGGTAGAAAAGCGCTATACAAGTATAACCCATTTATCATTTATTTATAACACTTAATTACCGATTCCGATATCAACCGATACCGATATATACAGTCGTGGAATTAACACATTATTATGCCTAATTTTGTTGTGATGCCCCGCTGGATGCATTAAACAATGTAACAAGGTTTTCCAAAATAAATCAACTCAAGTTATGGAAAAAAATGCCAACATGGCACTGCCATATTTATTATTGAAGTCACAAAGTGCATTATTTTTTTTAACATGCCTCAAAACAGCAGCTTGGAATTTGGGACATGCTCTCCCTGAGAGAGCATGAGGAGTCTTAGGTGGGCAGGGTTTGGGGTAGCGGGGGGTGTATATTGTAGTGTCCCGGAAGAGTTAGTGCTGCAAGGGGTTCTGGGTATTTGTTCTGTTGTGTTTATGTTGTGTTACGGTGCGGATGTTCTCCCGAAATGTGTTTGTCATTCGTGTTTGGTGTGGGTTCACAGTGTGGCGTATATTTAAAGTTAAAGTTGTTTATACGGTCACCCTCAGTGTGACCTGTATGGCTGTTGACCAAGTATGCAATGCATTCACTTGTGTGTGTGAAACGCCGTAGATATTATGTGATTGGGCCGGCACGCAAAGGCAGTGCCTTTAAGGTTTATTGGCGCTCTGTACTTCTCCCTACGTCCGTGTACCACTCCGTACAACGGCATTTTAAAAAGTCATACATTTTACTTATTGAAACCGATACCGATAATTTCCGATATTACATTTTAAAACATTTATCGGCTGATAATATCGGTAGTCCGATATTATCGGACATCTCTAGTCCGATACCAATATTTTAGTACCGGTACCAAAATGTATTTCTAGATAAGGGGGACCACAAAAAATCTTACTGTACTTTAAATATATGTTTCTTATTGCAATTGAAGAACAGTTTTGTCATTAAATAAAATAGTGAACATACTAGACAACTTGTCTTTTAGTAGTAAGTAAACAAACAAAGACTCCTAACTAGTCTGCTGACATATGCAGTAACATATTGTGTCATTTATACACCTATTATTTTGTCAACATTATTAAGGACAAGTGGTAGAAAATGAATTATTAATCCACTTGTTCATTTACTGTTAATATCTGCTTACTTTCTATTTTAACATGTTCTATCTACACTTCTGTTAAAATGTAATAATCACTTACCGTATTTTCCGCACTATAAGGCGCACCGGATTATAAGGCGCACCTTCAATGAATGGCCAATTTTAAAACTTTGTTCATATATAAGACGCACCGCATTATAAGGCACATAGAACAGACGCTACAGTAGAGGCTGGGGTTACGTTATGCATCCCGTAGTTGCGAGACCTGTTGTGGCTCAATATTGGTCCATATATAAGGCGCACCGGATTATAAGGCGCACTGTCAGCTTTTGAGAAAATTGGAGGTTTTTAGGTGCGCCTTATAGTGCGGAAAATACGGTATTCCTTTTATTTGTTGTTGGATACTTTACATTAGTTTTGGATGATACCGCACATTTAGGTATCGATTCGATACCAAGTAGTTAGAGGATCATACATTGGTCATATTCAAAGACCTCATGTGTCCAGGGACATATTTTCCGACTATAAACATAATATACATTTTAAAAGAGTTTGTGACGATAAAAAATATCGATGGAGTTATAGTAGCATCGACTTGGTACTTGGTATCATTACAGTGGATGTCGGGTGTAGATCCACCCATGGCATTTGTTTACATTCAGGGTGCTAGCTTGCTGTTAGCAGTTAGCTATCGTATCTTTCTACGGTGTGTAGTGAAGCATGTTTAGCTATTCCTCGTCCTGCAGGGATGATACCTGTAAGAAACGTACTTTATTCGTCGCCGTGGAGGTGAAGATTAGTGATTTAGAAGTAGCTGCTGACTGTGAATGGATGTTCGCCGCTAGCTAGCTAGCCATGTCTTAAAGCACCTCTTCCTGAGGGCGTTTCAGTGTTATAACTTCACTTTTATCTTTAGTTTTTAGGCCAAAATGCGTCCGTTTTCCCTTTTCTGTCTACACACTGTGTCTGTTTGTAAGTACTCCATGATTGTGCGCTGTCGAACAGCAATGTCATGACGTGAGGATGCGGCGTCATGCCAGGGAACCGGTACTTTTCAAACAAAGTATAGTACCTGTGGAGGGGGGCGTGGCCTGCGGGCCTGCAGCAGAACGGGGTGTGCCAGCACCGGCCTCAAAGTCAGCGACAGGTGCGTAGATGGCCCAGGTGGACCTTGTTGTCTAATCACCTGTCGCTCTGTATAGGCAGCAGCCTGGAGGAGAGTGTTGATTGGAGATGGGGGAGAGCGAGAGCAAGACTGACAGCCACAAAAAGACAATTGCTGTAAAGCAACCGAGAGACTTCATTGGCAAAATAAAACTGTATTGTGAACCTGAACCGGGCTCTCATGTCGGTGCTTGGTGGTCCAAAGAACCCCCTGGAGGGCAACCTCCACAATTTGCCGCCCAACAAGGCCCACCTGGGCCATCTACGCACCTGTCGCTGACTACGAGGCCGCTCCTGGCACACCCCGTTCCGCTGCAGGCCAACAGGCCACGCCCCCCCCCCCCCCACAGTACCGTTTTTGATTCATTAGTTCCGCGATACTATACCAGTACCGGTGTACCGTACAATCCTAGTTTCAAGAGAGCGCACATGAGAGCGGTGCACCTAATGGTGGCACAGGTTGCATTGTCGGTGATGCATCAGGAATAGCGGAGAGCCCAGAGAGTTGGGTAAACTAAAAAAAACAATGACGAGAGTGACTGTGAAAAGTGTTGCGATCGTTTTTAACTGAAAAAGACAGACGTTTGTATCTTAATGCTAACAAATTGTTTTCCTAAAATCAAACACCACTCCTCCAAATATTAGCTTTACAAATGTGTCTGTGTTAAATTGTCAAATACATTGTCACTCAATTTATCATACTCACGCAGGAGGATGCATGGCACAATAAAAACGATTAGATTAGATTAGACTGGCACATTCAGCGTCATGGCAAAGACTACTTCCTGGCGAGGCAACACACTGTGGTCTATACACTACTGCTATCTCACATCTTGAAATTGCAACTGCATGCAAAGTCTATTATATAATGCTTGCACATGAGACTCAGAAGTGTAAAATGCAAGATACAAGAGAAGGAATTAATAAATGAAAAAAAATGGTTTGGCTAAAACTAGGGTTGCAGAGGGGTGGAAAGTTTCTGGAAATTTACCACGGGAAGTTAAGCTCGGGAAGTTTGGAAATTTTGACCATTTTTGATTATTCAAAGTTGGACACCGTAAGATGAGAAGCTCGTAAAACACTAATGCAATGCCACACACATATATAAATAGTCAGCTAAACAATTGGAGTAGTCTTTAAAAATATTTTACTGCTGGACAAATGAATAGAAATAGGCTAGATCAGTGGTTCTTAACCTGGGTTCGATCGAACCCTAGGGGTTCGGTGAGTCGGCCTCAGGGGTTCGGCGGAGGTCAAGACACACCCGACTCATCGTGTAAATAAAAACTTCTCCCTATCGGCGTATTATGGATGCCCCCAAACAATGTTCCCTCTAATTTTCCATATGCGTGAGCAAACGCAAAAATTCTTGAGCATTCAGTGACGCACATGTGAGCGACGTCAGGCGTGCACATGCACTGTTGCCACACCCGCAGCACAACTGTCCCAAACCTGACTAAATAACAAGTTACATCTTTTATTATTATAATCAAATAACAGCAGTCATTTGCTTGAGATTATTTTCTAATATAAGTGTTTTGGCCCACTTACAATGACAATAACAAAAAATATTGTTTTTCATGAGCTGTGTACCAGTATTGTATGTCTGGGTGGAAAACGAAGAAAAAGGAACAGACTTTGCTGTGAAAATGACATGAGAGTGGCACTTTCCAAGGTGAAGCCGCACATTTCTGAACTGGCCTCTCAAAGGCAACAACAGAGGTGACACTGATTTGCAGGTGTGTCATTTGTTGTGAGTTTCGTTCTTTGAACAAGGTGATGTTCATGCACGGTTCATTTTGTGCACCAGTAAAAAAAAAACCCATTGTCTCTGAATTTGAAAAAAAAACTAAACATTGTATTTTTCACAAAAGAAGGGTTTGCTGAATGTGTATATGAAACTGGTGGGGTTCGGTACCTCCAACAAGGTTAAGAACCACTGGGCTAGATGAATAAATGAACACTCAATCATCATGCTAAATCAAACTATAACCTACATTCTTGTATGACAACATAACGGCTAGCAGAACAGAAGGCAGAGGAAACTACACCTTTTGATTTAGTCCAATTGGACGAGACGGGGTGGTAATATTTGTTAGACATGGAGGTTCCTATGTCCGGGTGCATTGCTGTAGACTGCGCAAAGCCACAGATCACTACACTGACAGCCAAGAAAGCCAGACAGAACTTAATGCAGCAGAATGTGGCATTGAACATGTTGAAGATCTACCCGATACTGTATCTAGTGATGTAGACAGTGTGCCTGACACAGAGAATGCGGCAGGGGGCTCTAATAATGACAGAGACAGCAATGAGCATGATAATGATCCATCCGACAGACAACCTCCTATCACAGTGGTTCTTAACCTGGGTTCGATCGAACCCTAGGGGTTCGGTGAGTCGGCCTCAGGGGTTCGGCGGAGGTCAAGACACACCCGACTCATCGTGTAAATACAAACTTCTCCCTATCGGCGTATTACGGATACGGCAACAGCTGACTGGTTTGCAGGTGTGTAATGTGTTGTGAGTTTATGCACTGTGTTTGTTTTGTTGTTTGAACAAGGTGATGTTCATGTACTGTTCATTTTGTGCACCAGTAATAAAACATGGTAGCACTTTAGTATGGGGAACATATTCACCATTAATTAGTTGCTTATTAACATGCAAATTAGTAACATATTGGCTCTTAACTAGTCATTATTAAGTACTTATTAATGCCTTATTCGGCATGGCCTTATTATAACCCTAACCCTCTAACCCTGGCCCTAACCCTCTAACCCTGGCCCTAACCCTCTAACCCTGACCCTAACCCTAACAAATTAAGTCTTTATTACTTATAATATGTTCCCCTAGTGTCCAAAAAACCTCTAAATTAAGTCTTTGTTACTTAGAATATGTTCTCCATACTAAAGTGTTACCAAAAACATACAACTTTGTCCTGAATTTGAAAAAAAAAACACCTTTTATTTTTCACTAAAGAAGGGTTCGGTGAATGCGCATATGAAACTGGTGGGGTTCGGTACCTCCAACAAGGTTAAGAACCACTGTCCTATCATAAGAACAGACCGTTGCATGAATCTAAAGGCAGGACAATTCATTAAGTATGTGGAAAGAGACAGTGGAATTTCACACACAGCAAAAGTGCTCGGTCGAGCGGGAAAGGCAACTGGAAAAAACAAGGACTGGTACAATCTGGAGTACACTGAGTCAGTTAGCCTCACTGGCACAACAAGGTCAGCTGACCTTTCACAGGTTGACACACTGCAGATTCAGTCATTGGACAGGGTGGAACAGCCATCTGATCACGAGGATGTACTTGTTACAAAGGATGTGTCATTTGAATCAGCTAAACTTACTGAAATCAGTAACTGGGAGAAACACGGTGTGTTTGATTAGGTAAAAAACATGGGACAAAAATGCATTTCCGCAAGATGGGTGTGCACACTCAAAGACACACCAGACGGCATAGTGCCAAAAGCAAGGCTAGTGGCGAGAGGATTTGAATAACTAAACACAAAATATCTCCCAAAAGACTCGCCAACATGTGCCTCTTAGACTACTCATGTCTGGGATATGTCAAAACCGATGGACACCCCACTCTATGGACATTAAGTCAGCATTCCTTCAAGGAAATGAGTTATCCCGAGACATCTATGTTCGTCCACCACCTGAAGCTAAGAGTGAGGGAACTCTATGGAAGCTAAACAAATGTGTTTATGGACTAAATGATGCATCACTGTACTGGTACATTAGGGTTGAAGAAACAATGTTGCAAACTGGAGGAAAGATGTCACAAGTTGACCCTGCTATATTTTATTGGTTGGATAAAGATTGTAATGTGTCTGGGGTGCTTGCTTGTCATGTTGATGATTTCATCTGGGGTGGTTCACAGATTTTTGCAACAACCGTAATCCCTCATCTGCAATCTGCCTTTCAAGTGGGCAGAGAAGAACATGACAGCTTTCGCAAGTGGGCAGAGAAGAACATGACAGCTTTCGCTATGTAGGCATGGAGTATGTTACTGCAAATGGAGTAACATGTATGCATCAAGACAATTACATACAGAATCTCCAGCCAATTCACATAGACATCTCCAGAGCCATGAGACGGGATGCTCTTTTGACTGAAAATAAAATTGATGACCTGAGATCAAAAATAGGTCAACTTCTGTGGGTTGCCAGACAAAGTAGACCGGATATTATGTTTGATACATGTGTCCTTGCAGCTAACATAAAACATGCTACTGTGCAGACTTTACATGACACAAACAAGGTGGTGAGAAAATTTAAATTTAGAACAAGTGACACTGAAGTTTCAGAACCTGGGAAAAGACAGTTCTCTAAAGCTAGTAGTGTTCTGCGACGCCTCGCTGGGAAACCTTACAGATGGGGGAAACCTTACAGAGGCACTCAAGGGGGACATCTCATTCTCTTGATGGTTGAGGAAGGAAGATTATCACCTGTGTATTGGCAGTCAAAAAAGATCAGGAGAGTCGTACGGAGCACTCTTGCTGAAGAAACTCTTGCCCTTGCAGATGCTGTTGACAGTGCCATTTCTTTATCTGACCTTCATGCAGAACTTACCACAGGGAATGTATCACAGCATGTCTTACCAATAGTGTGTGTCACTGATAACCACACCCTTGCAGACGCCATCAAGTCTACTAAGTCAGTGACAGAGAAAAGGCTCCGCCTTGAAATAAGTGGCATCAAAGAACTTCTTCAGAGTAAAAGAATTCAACAGATTCTCTGGGCACCTACAGGAGAGCAGCTAGCTGACTGTTTGACAAAACGAGGTGCATCCGCACTTCAGCTCCTAAAGGCACTCAGTGTTGGAGAGTGGAAACTGGAATAGAGACTATTCTTTTGTGGACAGTTTTTTTTGTATACGTTTTTTTGTTGGTCACCATGTTCTTACATTTTCATACTTATGGACATTAATAATAGACTGTGATTTGTTTTGTGTTAAAAAAAAAAAGGAAGGAAAAAGAAAAGTGGGTGATTGTAAATGTTCTGTTTTTGCATTGCGCATTATTATGGTACTCACGGTTCAGACACTCTTTTAGTGTATTTACGGTACCTCCCAGCATGCATTGCTCTATGCGCGGGCTCCGGTAGAAAGTTGGTTATGTGAACGGCAGTGGCCGGTTTGTTATTGTGTTCCCTGAACTTAAACTCAGTAAAGTATACTTATACATAGAAGAAGGTTGTCATCATTGAGATATCAGTATGGCAACCTGCGCTGCCTTTGAGGAAACCATCCGTGGTTAAGAATAAAGAGCATGTCTGGTCAAGGTAGATTGCGTGACTATTCTGTGTTCAAACATGATCAATGCGATACTTTTTTTTATATGCATTTATTCACTTTGGCAGTCCTAGTTTAAATAGGACCAACCCGGTCAAGTTTGAACACTACCTTATTTCCGTTTTTTTTTACACAACTTTAAATCAGGGCTTCTAACCTGTTATTGACCTTGCAGCAGCATAGAGTAAACAGTGTCCTTCTTTATACGAACAACGGTGTCGTAACATGATGAAGGGAAAGCAGATGTTCTGCTGTGAGCAAACTGCAATCATCCAATGTATTCTCAATGGCATACTGGGGACTTGAGCAACTGCTCCCTCTGGAGATCCCTTCAAAAGAGTCACCATTAGAGGAGGCAAAAGGGGATACGACTGCATTTATCTATTGGCTGTGCTATGATAGCACATGGCTGCTTTATCTGCCTGAGCGACTGAGGGAAAACTATTGAAACACATTTTGACTGAACAGGGTCAGGTTTCCTTTTTGACGAGAGGATACAAACAAAGAAGTCACCACTGCAAAGGAATGTTGTGGTTATAATTTGTATTCCTGCAACATGTGTCAATCGGTAATATCTATGCATGCTTACACACTGATTTGATAGGGTTGAGTCTAAAGCAGGCATACATACAGTCGTGGTCAAAAGTTTACATACACTTGAAAAGAACATAATGTCATGGCTGTCTTGAGTTTCCAATACTTTCTACAACTCTTATTTTTTTGTGATAGAGTTATTGGAGCACATACTTGTTGGTCACAAAAAACATTCATGAAGTTTGGTTCTTTTATGAATTTATTATGGGTCTACTGAAAATGTGAGCAAATGTGCTGGGTCAAAAGTATACATACAGCAATGTTAATATTTGCTTACATGTCCCTTGGCAAGTTTCACTGCAATAAGGCGCTTTTGGTAGCCATCCACAAGCTTCTGGTTGAATTTTTGACCACTCCTCTTGACAACATTGGTGCAGTTCAGCTAAACGTGTTGGTTTTCTGACATGGACTTGTTTCTTCAGCATTGTCCACATGTTTAAGGCAGGACTTTGGGAAGGCCATTCTGAAACCTTAATTCTAGCCAGATTTAGCCATTCCTTTACCACTTTTGACGTGTGTTTGGTGTCATTGTCCTGTTGGAACACCCAACTGCGCCCAAGACCCAACCTCCGGGCTGATGATTTTAGCTTGTCCTGAAGAATTTGGAGGTAATCCTCCTTTTTCATTGTCCCATTTACTCTCTGTAAAGCACCAGTTCCAATGGCAGCCAAACAGGCCCAGAGCATAATACTATCACCACCATGCTTGACGGTAGGATTGGTGTTTCTGGTATTAAAGGCCTCACCTTTTCTCCTCCAAACATATTGCTGGATATTGTGGCCAAACAGCTCAATTTTTGTTTCATCTGACATCACATGGACAAAGATAAGACCTTCTAGAGGAAAGTTCTGTTCTGTGATAATATCATACCGTGAGATTTGGATACTGTTACATCCCTATTAATAAAGTATAGTCTGATGCAGAAGTACATGTTCTTGCAGTCAATGGAGAATACCATTAATGTATTCATGGTTAGGTCGGAGGGCAAACTGTGACCAATTAGAAGATGGGTACAACCACAGCAAATATAAATAGCATATTTCACAATGCCTCAATGTATTTCTAAAAAATTGCCAAATACAGGTGTAGGTGTAACCAACCAAAAAAGGATTTCATGTTTGGAGGAGAAAAGGTGAGGCCTTTAATCCCACACCAACACCAATTCTACCGTCAAGCATGGTGGTGGTAGTGTTATGCTCTGGGCCTGTTTTGCTGCCAATGGAACTAGTGCTTTACAGAGAGTAAATGGGACAATGAAAAAAGAGGATTTCCTCCTAGTTCTTAAGGACAACCTAAAATCATCAGCCGGATCTTGGGTCTTGGGCGCAGTTGGGTGTTCCAACAGGACAATGACCCCAACCACACATCAAAAGTGGTAAAGGAATGGCTAAATCAGGCTAGAATTAAGGTTTTAGAATGGCTTTCCCAAAGTCCTGACTTAAACCCCATTGACAACATGTGGACAATGCTGAAGAAACAAGTTCATGTCAGAAAACCAACAAATTTAGCTGAACTGCACCAATTTTGTCAAGGAGTGGTCAAAAAATTGCAGTGAAACTTGCCCAGTGACATGTAAGCAAATATTAACATTGCTGTATGTATACTTTTGACCCAGCAGATTTGCTCACATTTTCAGTAGACCCATAATAAATTCATAAAAGAACCAATATTCATGAATGTCTTTTGTGACAAACAAGTATGTGCTCCAATCACTCTATCACAAAAAAATAAGAGTTGTAGAAATTATTGGAAACTCAAGACAGCCATGACATTATGTCCTTCAAAAGTGTATGTACACTTTTGACCATGACTGTATAAGGAACAGATTAGCACTGACAGTCTGCCTTTGCTGTAGCTGTGTCTAGTGAGTCAAGCCCCAAGGAAGGCAATTCAAACCTCAGGAGGTTAGCCCTATCCGAGTGTCTATTTTTACTACAGTGCTTCTGATTGGCCAATAAGGTGTGTGTGTCTGTGTGTGGGTAAGCATGTGTTGTGTTAGTGTGTGTAAGCCTGCGTTGTGTTATAAGGTGCCTTTGTGCCATCTGTTCTAAAAAGGAGCTGTTACAAAGACTGTCCAAGCCAAGTCAGTCTGTCCCACTGAATGCAAGGTACAACCCTGGAAGGGGGAAAAGTAACATAAGCCTTCCTACAGGCATGTGAAATGTCTGCGAAAACCTGGGAATCCGTGTTTTTGCACAATCATTTTCATGCTAAAATATCACTTCTAGGGATGATACTCGAAACCGGTTTTCCCGGTTGTTTGATAAGAAAATAACCGAGTCCTCGGACTCGAATCCCTTTTTGAGAACCGGTACCCGTTATCGAGACCAATATAGTAAAGGAAAAGAGTTGATTCTTTATTCGAATCCCGTCCCGACCAGAAATGCTCCGTGGGACATCACAAGAAATGACGTCACGTAGCTCAGTCATTAGGCGCAGATAGCGAAAGCAGGAAAACAATGGACGGGAAAAAGCGCTCCAAGGTGTAATAAAGTTCAAAACAAAAGCTATAATTCATCGAATAACGTTACTGAGAGATTTTAGCAGGGTAAAACACATGACGAACACTTTTACGACCAACCGGAAACATAGCAACCAGGCTAGCAACGCACCTCCTTTACGGCAGCTGTCGCAACGTTCTTAAAACAACCGCAGCACATACATATATATACAACATATCTCCCTTTTTTAACTTTTGTTTTTCTTTCCTTGTAAACAAAACAAAATCACACTGTAGATGTGTTGTTTGTCTAATTATAAATAATGCAGACGAGGCGTGTTGGCTGAGTTCTTGACGTTTACTTTCACAGCGTGGCAACATGCAACAACACTTTTCGGGGCTACCGCGCATGCTCGTAACTCCCGTTGCATGCTGGGTAGTGTAGTTGTTATATTCTCTCTCATAACATTTTCCCCCCTATAAAGAAATAATGTTAACTCAATAAAGTGTATTTCTTTTTTTAGCTTTAACTTTTCATTTTTTAGCATTGTAACCACATTTGCAAAGAACTTTTCTCTTCATAGAATTTTCTTTCAATAAAGAAATAAAGTGCAAAAATGTCAAAGCATCATAACAAACAGTTATGTCAAATAGCAGCAGAAGTGCACTTTTTGGAGAGCTGTATTATTTTCAGTTTTGTGCCCAAGGGACTGATTTTATTCAACACTATATTATTATTTATACACCTATAGTGATCACAGAGACAGCTTGTTTTTGTGTTACTGTATATATTTGTTTCTCTGAAAAATCCTACTTAATATACTTTGGGTAACAACAGTCAATATTTATTTATTTTATTTTATTTTTTTAGGTGGGTAACAGTCAATATTTATTTATTTATTAGATTTTATTTTTTTATTATATAATAAAAGTGAGCTTTTGTTAAACCAAATATTGTGTTTTTTTTTCCATATACAACAACCTATCTGGACTCGATAAGAGAATCGATAAGGAATCGGTTCGATAAGAGGATTCGATAATAGGCTCGAACTCGATAATTCCTTATCAAACATCATCCCTAATCACTTCCGCGTTTTTTTATTGAAATATCAATAAAGTACGATCGAAACAAAATGTGTTGAATGCTCCCCTTAGCCGCAGAT
Source organism: Entelurus aequoreus (assembly GCF_033978785.1). Taxonomy (NCBI): domain Eukaryota; kingdom Metazoa; phylum Chordata; class Actinopteri; order Syngnathiformes; family Syngnathidae; genus Entelurus; species Entelurus aequoreus. The sequence continues at coordinate 6,750,410 of NC_084740.1, forward strand.
ACTTCTATACCTCTTATCCTGTTGTGGGGGGCTGAGGCCAATTCCATCTGACTCTGGGCGACTACAAATACACTTAAACATAGTCCTCACCAAATGGGAACTGAGCCCACCAAACTGGAAGAAAGTCAGCCAACTCAACCATGACACTACCTGTTTAAAGTATCCCTTTTCTAATCATAATTTGATTAATAAGACAATGGTCATATGGTTCACGCACAAGAGCTATTTTTTGACCTAAAGGATATAAAGACACTTCTTAGTCTCTCACCGAGCAGTCAGCCTCAGCCTGATTGAATAGGGTTTGTTCAATCCAGACAGGTCTTAGGACAAATGTCTCCGTCAATATAATTTTGTAGGGGATATAACAAATTACCTTCTTAGTGGAGAAGATTACTCTTGTGCTATGGTCAAAGAGATTTATTTTGAAATGGACTGCAGGAGGCCGATTTGCCAACGGGGAGATTGTTTTTGCACATCCATATCAAAAGGATACAGTAAATCCAGGTGACAGCAACACTGAAGCAATTGCATGGTTGGGTAGCTAAAGATCTTTGGTCTAGGGATTATTTTAAAGAGATGCAATTCTTCAGTATTAGTTGTTATGCCTTAGTGAGCCAGAAGACCAAATGTAACTTTGGAAGTTTACTCTGGCTATGATTCACATTAGCAATTTAGCAAATGTAACCCCATCCTAATGAGATTTTTAACGATCCAGACACTGTAAATGTATCTAACAATGTAGCTTTCTGTCTCTGATGCGGCTACTGGCATTATTGGTGTTCCTGTATTATAGGAGGTCTGCTGGGAGAGACCCAGCCATAAAAACACCTTACTCATTTTCAGCGCCATTATGTTGTAAAACGCTCTGTTCGGAGATGAGGACATAACGGCTTTGATTTAAAACTTGATTATTGATATCTGAATTGTTGTCAGATGGCCATGTAGGTGTTAATCGATTGATCACATCAGCCAGAAGATAAAGCTGGCTTCGGTCAACAATTCAAAAGAGATTGCTGTGATGTGTTCAAGATATAAAGGTATTCTCAAATGAGTCTCTCTACACTTATAAATATGACTGTTGTGTCCATGCTTGGTATGTAGCCAAGGGTACATACATATACACACACACACACATACTGTATGTATATATATATATATATATATATATATATATATATATATATATATATATATATATATATATATACACACACACTAAGGCTGCAACTAACGATTCATTTGATAATCGATTAATCTGTGGATTATTACTTCGATTAATCGATTAATAATCGGATAAAAGAGACAAACTTACATTTCTATCCTTTCCAGTATTTTATTGAAAAAAACCCGCATACTGGCACCATACTTATTTTGATTATTGTTTCTCAGCTGTTTGTACATGTTGCAGTTTATAAATAAAGGTTTATTAAAAAAAAAAAAAAAAAAGGTTTTTTTAAATTAAAAAAATACAATAATAGTAATTGCCTCTGCGCATGCGCATAGCATAGATCCAACGAATCGATGACTAAATTAATCACCAACTATTTTTATAATCGATTTTAATCGATTAGTTGTTGCAGCCCTAATATACACACACATTATATATATATATATATATATATATATATATATATATATATATATATATATATATATATATATATATATATATATATATATATATATATATATATATATATATATACACGCACACACACACACACACACACACACACACACACACACACACACACACACACACACACACACACACACACACACATATATATATATATACAAACCCCGTTTCCATATGAGTTGTGAAATTGTGTTAGATGTAAAT